>NC_051176.1:208037127-208268116 GCF_013339695.2 Rhipicephalus sanguineus | reverse complement strand
TTCAAGCACAAACTGAACGTAGTTCATCGTTGTCCAGTTGCGTTGATGATGCTTGGTGGCCACGCTAGAAGTGTGCCTGTACTTTCGTTAGGCCTGATGAAACGGTGTTTGAATTTATAGATTATGTTAAAGACTCGCGGATTTCACAATCACGGTGAAAGAAAGCCTGATTCAAGCAAGTGCCCTGATTTTATCTAAAGAATGCCCTGGTAAGCGATACGTTTTCAAAGCGGCAGGTTAGGTAGCGCATTAGTATGCGATCTATGGTTGTTAAAGCGTATTCGAACGACGGTTCAATTTGGCCAATATACTGTTTTTGGAAGACGGCGCACTCGAGCATGTATATAACGTTAGAGCTATCGCAATCAAAGGAGCCGCGCACTTTACGGAAGTTTTAAGACGTAATAAGACTTCCTGGGTGTTTGCTATGTACTGATACACCTTGCAACGTGGTTGTGCAAGTGCACAACCAGAATTTGTGGGCATTTATTTTGACGATGTTAACGTGTCGCGGAGATTCTGTCGCACCGCCGGTAAACCACGCGAGGTGGTTCAGGAAAGATATTTTCCAAATGTTCACTTTGGGTAAGCATGTTGCGGTGGCGTTTCAGTGTAGAAAGAGCCTTTGACTGATGCCGATAAGTCAATACGAGATTAGTATCATACGTCGTTCAGGTAAAACGGTTTCCGCTAAGAATGTCGGCTCTATTCCATTGGTCTGTCTGCCTCGGTCTATACCGTCCTTTATGAGAGCGCTTTAGTGGCTCGCAAGTAGACAGTAGTCTTGCGGTCGGAACACAATGGCTTAAATGGATGAGCCTGACTGTAAGTTATAACCGTCTTGCAATGTCGCGCAGGCTGCTCTGAAATGTAGAAGCTGGTTTCTGTCAGTAGCTTGCGGTATAGTTTTGTGACAAATTCTTCTTCGGAAATTCAGAAATACCGACACAACTTGACAACAAGGAAAAAAGCGCGCTTCAACAGCTATCCAATAATCCTGACATTGTTATTAAACCTGCGCGATACGGGAAGCAATCATTGTCCTTATACGAAGGATACATAGCGGAGCTACTCGACAACTCTCGGATGACAGTTCTTTTATAGAGCCCTCTCGACCGACCCAACAGATAACTTTAAGTCCTTTTGCAAGATAAGCTCATGACACTATCAAGGAGAAAAAACTAGAGGAAAAAACTGTCCGGTCACTTATACCGCTCAGTCCTGTGGCCGGCAGATTGTCATGCTCCCGAAGATTCACAAGCAAGGTAATCTGGGCCGAACGATTCATCTCCGGGGGTGCGGAAGAAATTTTTCTCGGTTTTCGGTTTTAGTTTCGTTCCGCGCAAAAAGATCCGTTCCGTTTCTGTTCCGGAACGGAAAAAAAAAATGTTTCCGCAACGGTTCGTGAGCGTTTTTTTTTTTGTATGCAAAGATTGAAGTTACGTAATAATAACATTTGATTTGTGATGGTTACTTGCCTTCCTCTTTAAGAAAGTGGGAACAGAGGTAAAACACTTCTTCAGAGGTGTGGAAGAAACTGTACCACGAATTCCTACCAACTAGCACAGACTAGTACACCCTTCAAAGGCGTAGTATTTATTTTCTCGCGAAGTCAGTATGATTTTTTTAGCGGGATGAATGCTTTGTGTCAAGGAAGTGAGCACGATCTCAGAAGCAGCACGTCATTAAGTGTACTCTCGACGTGTGAGACACGCTGTTCTAATAAAAAAATTCGGCAGATCCCACGCACTGTGGGAATCGATTGTAATGCGAAGCAGCCAGCAAAGAGCTGCATACTCGCCAAAGAAATCATTCATGCCATGGCATCTAGTCCACCATATATCGCATGTTGCCATGCACGCATGCATGCACAATCTAGTGTACACCATGCCAATGAAACGCAATATCTGGTATTTGTCAGCAGACAATGAATTCCTGTTGTCTGCTGTCTCCGTCTGCCCTTCAAGCCCAATGAGGCTTGGGAGGCCAATTTCGTATACATTGTTACTGTGCCAAATCTTAATAAAG
Source organism: Rhipicephalus sanguineus (assembly GCF_013339695.2). Lineage (NCBI taxonomy): Eukaryota > Metazoa > Arthropoda > Arachnida > Ixodida > Ixodidae > Rhipicephalus > Rhipicephalus sanguineus. The sequence goes on along the minus strand of NC_051176.1, from coordinate 208,266,088 downwards.
TATTATTTTACAAAATGCGTGACCTGTCGTTTATGTTCATCACGCACTCGTGTCATGCCATACCATTTGGTATATATCACGTTAACAAAATGGCCGGAAGCGCACCATGACAGTGGCAGCAAATCATACCATACATGACATGCATAACATGATTCGCATGTTTAAGACCTCTCATTTATGTTCGTCATACAGTCCACATCGCGCAATACCAATTTGGTATTGCGCGATTTGGTATTGCGCGATGAATTTTGGTAGCGCGAAATGGCCGCGAGTGCACCATGAGTAGAGCATGTAAATCATGCCATACATGACAATCATATTATGGTTTTCTCATGTTACCACCTGTCACTAAACGTTTCATCATAGTCACATCGCACAATACCAGTTTTGGTGTATATCAAGCTATCGAAACGGCCGCAAATGCACCATGAGCGTGGCATGTAGTCATGACATACATGGAATGCATGTCATAGTTTTCATGTTACCACCTGTTATTCATGTTCTTCATACAGTCCATTGCGCAATCCCAATTTTGGTGCATATCAATCTAGCGAAGCGGCCACGAGTGCGCCATGATCATGGCATGTAAATCATGTCGTACACTTTCATGCATATCATGATTATCATGTTACCACCGTTCATTACGTCGTCATACGTGGCGTCGCGCAATACCAATTTTTGGTGTATACCAAGCTAGCGAAACGCCGGGAATGCACCATGAGCGCGGCATGTAAATCATGACATCACAACCTGCATGTCATGATTCCATGTTACCACCTCTCATTTACGTTCGTCATGCAGTCGCGTCGCGCAATACCAATTTTGGTGTGTCAAGCAAGCGAACGGCACGAGTGCGTCATGAGCATGACATGTAAGTCATGTCGTGCATGTCATGCATGTCATGATTTTTTATTTACCACGTCTCATTGTTCGTCATACAGTCGCTTCGCGCCAATACCAATTTTTGGTGTACGTCAAGCTAGCGAAGCGGCCGCGAATGCATCATGAGCGTGGCAATTAAACATGACATACAGACATGCATGTCATGGTTGTCATCTTACCAACTGTTATTCATGTTCTTCATAGTCAGATCACGCAATACCATATTGGTGTATGTCAATCTACTAAAACGGCCGCTAGCGGATCATGAGCATGGCATGTAAATCAGGTCGTACATGACTTGCATGTCATGATTTTCATGTTACCACGTCTCACTTACTTGTCCATACAGTCGTGTCCGCGCAATACCAATTTTTGGTGTATATCATGCAAGCGAAACGGACGCGAATGCACCACAGCGTGGCATGTAAATCATGACATACATGTCATGGATGTCATGGTTTTCATGCTACCACCTGTTTTCATGTTCTTCATGAGTCACCTCGCACATACCAATTTTAGTGTATATCAATCTAGCGAAACCGCCGCGAGTGCGCCATGAGCGGGCATGTAAATCACGTCATACCATCATGACATATCATGATTTTTCATGTTACACGTGTCAGTTATGTTCGACATACAGAAATGTCACGTTTATACCAGTTTTCGTATGTATCCCTTCATTTAACGCCCCGCGACCCCCCCGAGACCACGTCATGTAAATCATGCTGCACATGACATGCGCGTCATGATTTGCATGTTAGGACCTGTCATTATGTTCGTCATGAACTCTTGTCACGCCGTATTAATTTTGTATATTGAAATAACGGAACGGCCGCAAGGCCCAAAGGCCGTGGAATGTAAATCATGCTGTTCATGACATGGTGTCACGATTTTCATGATATGACCGGTCATTTATGTTCGTGATAAGGCCATGTTATGACATACCAATTTTGGTATACATCCGATTAACGAAACGGCCAGGGAGCCCAAAGGCCGTGGAATGTAAATCATGCTATTCATGACATGCGTGTCATGATTTTCATTATATGACCTGTCATTTATGTTCGTAATAAGGCTATGTTATGACACACCAATTTTGGTATACATCCGATTAACGAAACGGCCAGGAGAGCACAAGTCGTAGGCGGATAGATAGATAGATAGATAATAGATAGATAGAATAGATAGAATAGATGAGAGATAGATAGATAGATAGATAGATAGATAGATAGATAGATAGATACGCTCAAAGTCGCAGAAGCTCGCTAAGAAATGCTTCGCATTTAAAATCGCTAGGCCTGCGCGGAAGCCGCAGCACAGTCATAGCGAAGGCTGGAAGAGCAGCCTTTCTAGAGCCCGTTGTATAACTCCTCTCTTGGGCAACTAATACAAGTACATATGCAAGTACCCGCTACGCAATAAATCGCCGTAATTTTTCTGAAGCAGCGAAGCAGTCCACTATGGCATTTTTCGTGATTCTTCGGGAAGCGTGGCAGCCGCTACACATCTAAGGCGTTAAGTGCGCTTTTGTGTTGTGGCTGATGACGATGAAGAATTATGGCTGAGCCTTTTGTAGCGGTTTGGAAGCATTCAGCGACCGACTCATTGGGCAATCGCATTGTGTGATGCCAGGTTGTTATTTTACACTTCTGCCACGCTATATTACATATGTTAACGCGATACCTTGCCCGACATGACGCCTGTATAATAGTTTTGCGAAGGAGTTACAAGCCTAGCGTGGCACTGTGGTGGAATACTCGACTGCCACGCAGAGGGCGCGTGTTAAAATCCCATCCGATCACAGAAATTTGTTTCTCATTTCATTTTAAATTCGGAGCATTTCTCAGCGAACCCAAGGCAGTTTGAGCGTTTCTATCTATCTACTCTATCTATCTATCTATCATCTAATCTATCTATCATCTATCTATCTATCTATCTATCTATCTATCTATCTATCTATCTATCTATCTATCTATCTATCCGCCGCCTACGTCTGGCTGTTCTCGATCGTGATCGACTCCTTAGCTTGTTGTAGACCAAAATTGGCATGGGAGAGTAGGAGGGTTTGGCGAATATGACTGTCCGTCATGACATGAGTAAGGTGAAAATCCTGTCGCGTACGTCGTCAAACTCCTCCCTCCAGACACGTTTGTCACATACCCGTATACCACGGGCAACGGTAAGCGGGTATGCGCCCAAGGTGACTGACAGTTTATTATATCTTCCAGGAACGAAGAAAAAAGTGGTACGCGCTAATACTGTACCCTGATATATGCATAATTGCTCACGTTGCATGACCTCAGTTGTTCCGGATTGCCAAGTTTTCCTCGCGAACCGAACAACGATTAAAAAAATTTCAGTTTCACTCCGGAACGAAATAATACAAACGTTTCGGTTACGTTTTCGTTCTGGTCAAGAATATCGTTTATTTCGTTTTTTCGTTTTTGGTTTTCGTTCCGATCCGACACACTGATCTCCGTATAAACACTATAACCGAAAACTTGTCTGTTACGTTGACTCCGTTATTGAACATATTCCCGAGGCATTCCCATCATTTGTCAAGGACACTAATATAATGTTCTGCAAACTTAACATAACCGCAACAGCAGAGCGACAAAGACAAAGTAAAGAGACCGTGAATGCGTCCAGGTGAACAGTGGTACGCGCTAATACTGCACCCTGAGATATGCATAATTGCTCACGTTGCATGACCTCAGTCGTTTCGGATTGCCAAGTTTTCTCGCGAACCGAACAACGATTAAAAAATTTCCAAACCGCTACAAAGGGCTCAGCCATAATTCTTCATCGTTATCAGCCACAACACAAAGCGCACTTAACGCCTTGTGCAGCGGCTGCCGTGATTCCCCGAAGAATGACGAAAAATGTCATAGTGACTGCTTCGCTACTTCAGAAAATTCGGCAGATCCCACGCACCGTGGGAATCTATGTTATGCGAAGCATGCGCGGGATGGTGACTGTGGCAAACGCTACGGAATGGCGCTAGAGAAATGTGGAAGTGGCATACGCACACTCATATGTTGAAGAGTCGCATATGAATTATATAACCAGTTGTTTACAGTTGCGTAACGATGCCAACAGCAACATGGGTGTTACCATCACCAGACGCGGTAAGCTGATATGTAGTGCTTATATTCTTCAATACTTGATAGCGCGAATCCGAACAGCACAAAGAAGAAACACAAATCCACAGGACAGGCGTTTCTCGCAACTAAGCTTCAGTCAGCAAAGTTCCCCTGGATACACACAGCCGAGAGGCACACGCAGGCGCACTGCACGTACGTTACAGTCACAGTTGCATTTGTTACAGTTGCGTTACAGTTGTTATGCTTATACTTATCTGTTTGACGGGAACGCATGCACGTTTCACGAACCCATGTGTATGTGTACATGGGTTCTTGATAGTTCTTGAACAAGGTCCTCATCACCGTGATGAGTGAGCACCAGCAGCTGGACCGGACTTGTTGATCGGATACGTTCGTGATCGCGGCTACGAGGGCTCCAAGTGTAGTGAAGTGCGAGGTATAGCACAGCTGGTGGAAATCCTGGATGCCTCTTACGATGAAATGATCTATGACGCCTCCCGTCTTGCACGTGGCAGCGAGGTCTTTGATGCCCGTCCACATTCATGCGTCGTTTCACGCAGTATAAAGACCAGGCGTTGTTGGGTCTTGATAAATCAATGTTCAGTCGCCGGTTAATGTGAGAGGCCTGGTTCTCTCGGCAGAAATATTGTAGGAAGCATTGACCCCGTTTTTGCGTAATCCCGTGGTCCAAGTGCGGACCACTTGAACGAGTGCATGGTAGTGAGCGTCTGTAGGGATGTTCTGTCTTAGCTTCCTCACTTTTCTTAGGTCCGCCACGGTAGTGTAGCGGTTACGGTTGCTCGGCTGCTGACCCGAGGTCGCGGGGTTCGATCCCGGCCGCGGCGGTCGATATTGATGGATGCAAAATGCTAGATGCCGTGTACTGTGCGATCTCGATGCACGTTAAAGAAACCAGATAGTCAAAATTCAAGCCCCAACAATTATTATTAAAACGCGAAGCATTCTTAGCGAACCTCTGGCACTTTGAGCGTTTCTATCTACGTATCTATCTACTATCTATCTATCTATCTATCTAGCCGCCAGGGGCGTAGCCAGGGGGGGGGGGGGGGCTTATGGGGCTTCAGCCCCCCCGAAATTTTTCGTGCTCTCATACACCACCAACCAGCGGCGTCACCCGGGTGGTGGGATTTATTGGGCTTCAGCTGATTATATTATTTAATTATTTATCTTTTTATGACCTCCCAAATGTTAGCAGAAGCAAGTTTGATATCGGGCTCTACACAGATGGCTCAAAAGTGGATGATGACACAAAAACATCAACTGCTAGCTTCTCCTTGGATTCCTCCGCCATGCTATATGTTTAAGTCTATGAACGATTTTAAGCAGAAACGAATGTTTACGTGGCTTGGCTGGACAGGTACCGATGGCTTAGCTTCTCAGCGCTTCAAGAGGTGCGTTTTGCCGAGTGTGTGTCCTTTTGCAGAAGTGAGATTGGCAAGGGCCAACATGCGCGCACTAAGGCCCTCGTATCCAATCCATTTCAAAAGTGGAAGCACGCCCTCGAAGTCTTCGGTGCACATGAAGTCACTAAATATCACACTGACGCTCATCTGGTAGCCGATAGTTTTCTTCAAACCTTCTCAGGATGTGTGCCCAGTGTTGTTGATCAGCTGGACCATGGCAGGCAAATTCAAATAAAGAGATCCGAAGAAGTTACAGCCTATTGTGAGACAGTTCTCTTTTGCGGGTGGCAAGGTGTGGCTCTCCGTGGACATAGAGACAGTGGTCCCATGGATTCAAGCAAGCCCTCCTCTACAAATACAGGCAACTTCAAAGAGCTGCTTCGCATGCGCGCGGATTGTGGCGACACAGATAAAAAAAGCATTTGGAAGTTGCCCAAATAAGGCCTCATATTTTAGTTTATATGTACAAACCACATTATAGAACTCTGCTGCAATCATCAAGGAAAGCCTAGTCGCAAAAGTAAACGCTGCAGGCTGCTTCTCCGTACTTGCTGATGAAACGACGGATGTTGCGGGTATCGAGCAGCTTACTGTTTGTGCAAGGTACCTTAATAAGGATGCGAACGGAATCGAAGAAGTGTTCTTAGGCTTTGTGCCAATTCACGACCAAATGCCGGGCCCTGGCCGACACCATCATAAGGCTCCTTATAGAAATGGGAATTAACATGCAGCATCTCCGTGGTCAAGGCTACGGTGGTGCAAGTTCGATGGCCGACAAAACGAATGGTGTTCAAGCTGCTGTCCGTGAGAAATATCCAGCCGCACTCTATGTATTCACTGCGCGTGTCACTCCCTTTATCTATTGTGTGTGCAGCATGCTCCATCACAGACATTCGAAACTGTTTTGGGACTCTGAAGGCGACGTCAGCCTTTTTCCGTAAATCTTCTAGCCGCTCACACGTTTTGCGAAAAGTGATAAGTTTGAGCTGTCCTGAGCCTACAAGGCAGCGCCTTTTGGGACTATGCGAAACGCGCTGGGCCGAGAAGCACGATGCAGTGCTTTCATTTGTGAGCCTCTTTGAGCCGTTGATCGCAGCACTAGAGGAGACTAAGTTTAACGGAAATGGCGAAAGTCCAGTGCAGGCAAACAGTCTAATGTTGGCACTCTTTTCACCAGCGTTCCTTGTAAGCCTGCATGTGACGGAACACGTGTTAGCACTGACTTTGCCTGTCAAATAAGCTGCAGACGAGGAGTATCGACATGAGCGCTGCCATTGACGACATAGAAGTGATACAGCAGACAATTGAAAGTGACCGCAAGAACACGAATGTTTCTTTCTCAAAAATATTTGCACAAATGCAGGCATTGGCAGAAAAACTGAATGTGGAGATCACCAGCCGTCGAGCCGGTGTCCGGAAGCAAAACCTTGGGAGCAATGCATTCGAAAGTGCGGAAGAATATTTTCGCAGAACCCTGTTCATTCCGTTCATGAACCACGTACTAGCCCAGTTAAACCAACGGTTCGAACAGCACAGGACACTTCTAAAGGACTTTTCATTAATTGTATCATCCGCAATACCACCAATGCAAGATGATCGGGAGAAAGGAGCAGAAAATCTCCTGACCGTTTTTGCGCATGACGTCGAAACGAGGGCTGGTTTTGGAGAACTGCGACTATGGTGGACAAAGTGGGCGAACAAAGCAGCAAACCAGAGCCCCGGTACAGGAACCGATGCCCTCTCTCATTGCGACAGCAGGTTCTGTGCGAATGTGTACAAGCTACTCCGGATTCTAGTCACCCTTCCAGTGACCACTGCCAGCGCAGAGGGAACGTTTTCAAGCATGAGGTTACTTAAGAACTACTTACGCTCCACGATGTCTGAGGAACGCATGGTTGGCCAGGCACTTCTGTACGCCCACAGAAATGTCGACATCAGCGTGTCGGAAGTCATTGACCGCTTCGCTAAGCTTCCTCGCCGGGTCAACGTTGTCCTTTGATACCGAGCAGGACAAAAATCAGCGCAAACGAAAGGAAAAGACACTACTGTTCAGAGTTCAGGTCAATGAGCCCGTAATTCTGACGCAATATTATTGTTCACCACCTTTTAAAGCCGTGAGGATTTTGTACCTTTTAGCAGTTAACACTGTGACCTAATATAAACATAAGAATACGGGCATCAGGTGGACATTACCAGCCAATCGACAGCTTCACCTTGTTCACTGAGAGGTCGGCATACGCGGCGTTACCAAACAAATTCAACTATTGAGAAGCCGTACTAACAGCATTGTTTGTTACTTTCATTTGTCGTTTTTGTTCTTCATTGCTTTTTGAACTAGAAGCGGCAACCTTCCTTTAAATTGAGTGCACAATAGTGGTTCGCACTTTTAAAACAGTTTTGAAGTAGTTTCTTTCGTTATTTCTGCGCTCTTCCTTTATAGTTCTGTTTACATGGTGCGTCCGAGACAGCAGCTTGGCCCAAGGACATATCAGTTGGCCATTATGTATAGTGATCATTGCTTAGTTCCGTTTATTGATTGCATATTTAAATGTACATTTGTGAAGTTTTGCGTAAGCATACTGCGCACTGTTTCCGGTGACTTATATTTTGCCCGTATTCGAGGTGTACTTTCCCATTCTTGCTTTTCCCTGGCCGCATCATTTGTGCAAAAAGATTAACATTTTGCGTAAACAATCTGCATTAAAATCCTGGTTATTTCGTGGACTTCATTTTTTTGTTATCGGCACCTCTTCAGTTCAAAGCTGATGCAGTTCCGAAGTTTACGTGATATTTGCCGTACCTGTTACACACACACACAAACACAAATATTGAAAAGATTGAAGACAGTTATTCCTGGAAAGATTTTGCGGGCATGCCAACATAATATTTTTACGAAAAGCACATTTCTTACTCGTTCTTAACAGAGGGCAGCATTCAAGAAGTGATTTGCAGCATCTAATACAAATTGTCACTGGTAATACATATTAATGGTAGTACCAGTGACAATGTATGTACATGGTAATACATGTACATACCCACGCCGCTTTTGGAAAATTATGAAACCGGACGACAAAACCACAGTCTCTCTTTGTGACACTTCTGGATCCCCCGTTGCCGACTGCGACGTTCCATCCGTCAACTCTGCATTTTGTTCAGTCTTTACTAACGAACCTAACAACGAACTTCCTGATTTTCCGCATTTTGCTTTTCCGCCAATGCCAAAGATTACATTCAATTCAGAGGGAATTGTAAAAGTTATTAACCAATTAAAGAACTCTTCGTCATGCGGTATAGATGGCATAAACGCCAAAATTCTGAAAATACTAAACATGTATGTAGTTCCATATTGTCAATCATTTTTCAGCAGTCACCCGACACAGGTGAAGTCCCATTAGACTGGAGAGTTGGGAAGGTCTTTCCGTTCTTCAAGAAAGGTGACCGCTCATTTGCACGTTACTACCGACCAATCTCGCTCACTAGTGTTTGTTCAAAGATCATGGAACACGTCATCTTTTCTCATGTTGCTACATTTTTATCATCCGTAAACTTCTTTCACCCAAACCAACATGGCTTTCGTAAAGATCACTCATGCGAGACCCAACTAACATTATTCCTGCACGACATTCACCTTCATATGGACCGTAACATCCCAATTGACACACTGTTCTTAGATTTTGAAAAAGCCTTCGATATACCCCACTCCCGTCTCCTTCAAAAAACCTCGCGTCTAAACCTTCATCGGCATGTTTTTAACTGGATTAAAGCATTCCTAACAAACCGTAAACAATTCGTGCATGTTAATGATCACTCCTCCGACCTCTCGCATGTCTTGTCCAGCGTGCCCCAGGGTATCGTCCTAGGGCCTCTTTTATTCCTAATATACATTAACGATATTCCGCTTTCCGTTGAATCTAACATCCGTCTTTTTGCTGATGATTGTGTCCTCTACCGCCCTATAAATAACCCCACCGATGTCTCCTCTATATACAGCATGACCTCTCACGCATTCAGCAGTGGTGTACCACCTGGTTGATGTCCCTTAATGCGAAAAAAACATTACTAATTTCTTTCCATCGTCGCCGAAACCACACGCCGGCTACTTACACAATCAACAACTGTCATATAGCTGCTACTGACTCGATTAAATACCTGCGTGTCCATCTTTCGAGTAACCTATCTTGGGGCGACCATATAAATCACATAATTCACTCCGATAACCGCGCTCTCGGGTACACACGCCGTAACATTTCCATGACACCACCTTCCGTTAAACTACTCGCTTATAACACCATTGTCAGACCAAAACTTGAGTATGCAGCTGCTGTCTTTGACCCCCACCAAACTAATCATATCGAAATACTTGAGTCAGTACAGAACCGAGCAACCAGATTCATTGTTTCAGATTATTCCCGCTACTCGAGCGTCTCCGCCCTCAAATCCCAGTTAAATCTTTCTACCCTCGCTCTTCGTCGTCGTATTGCACGTCTCTGCCTTTTTCACAGATTCTTTTATTCAACCCCGCGTGACAACCACCTCATCCAGCCGGTCCATCGAGGTCATCGCACAAGTCATCCAAATGCTGTGATTCCGCCATGTGCCCACACCACCTCATTTCAGCAGCCCTTCTTTTTGCGCACCACCCGAGACTGGAATGACCTTCCGAACGAAGCAGCAGTCATCCGCGATTTTGCGCGCTTCAAAAATGCCATCCAGGAAGCAGACTCAACCACATCCTAACATACACCTTCATCGATACCGCCATTTTATGACGCCCACCCCTCATGTAAAGTCCCATATGGGACCTTTGAGGATATAATAAATAAATAATAATAAATAAATAAATAAATAAATAAATAAATAAAGAACAAATAAATAAATAAATAAATAAATAAATAAATGAATGTTATTCATATACTTAGTCGTTCTAAAAATTCAATGAGGAGGTCGCGCTGCAACGTGAGCCCCCCCCGAACAAAATTCCTGGCTACGCCACTGCTAGCCGCCTACGTCTGGGTGTTCTCGTGATCGCCTCCTTAACTTGGTGTAGACCAAAATTAGCATGGGAGGGTAAGAGGACTTGACGAATATGACTGTGTGGTCATGATATGAATAACGTGAAAATCCTGTCGCGTGCGTTGTCAAACCCTTTCCTCCAGACACGTGTGGCACATACCCGTTTACCACGGGCCGCGGTGTACAGGTATGCGCCACATGTGATTGACAGTTTATATCTACTCAGGAACGGCGACAACAGACACTGGTAATTTAAATGCGAAGGCGATAAGAAAAAGCGACATCGGCAGCGTTTACGAATGGAAAGAATAAAAATCAGGATCCAAGCAGGAATCGAACCCAAGTATTCTGCGTGGCGATCAGGTATTCTACTACAAAGCCACGCCAGGTCTACAAACTGGTTTGGAAAAACAGCCTATGCAGGCGTAATGTCGGTGCAACGTCAGTTGTGGTTGTGGTGCTGGGTATCTAATTTTACAAGAAAGCAATAAACACTACATATGTTGTCTATACAATAGAGGCGTCATATCAGATTAACGTCCGTAATTCCAGTGTTGGCTCCGCTTTTATAGCAGTCTAATAGGCATTACATTTGTATTCCTATCATTCAGCAAGCTATATTGAAGCATTGTTCGATCCCGGAGGAATACATCAACGATAGTTAGGTATGATATTCCCATCATCGCAGCGTAGAGTGCGCTTAGTCCGCCAGAACGACGCAGTGTCCTGTTCGTTTCTTACGAGGCTGGGCGATGGCATCATGCTGACCGAGGATGATGACAGATTGATTGACATCCGCTTTGTAGACTACACTACGTAGGTCACATACGTACAGGTAGTCTACGAATACGACAAGCGCCATCCACTGATGTTGGTCTACGTAGCCCTATCCAGGCCTACCAGTCTCAACGGCCTAAACCTCACCAATGCGGTGGGTGACTTCAGATTCCGACATGTCGCCGGCTCTATAGCCAGACAATTTGTGGACGAAATGACCGAAGCATCCACGATTTCTAACAGCTGTACCATAACTCATACTTCACTACACATGGACCCCTTGCCACTGCGATCGCAACCGGATCCGATAACCGATAACAAGTCATGACCAGCGTCTAGTGCTCACTGATCACTGTGATGATGACCTTGTTCAAGAACTGTTAGGAACCCCTTCCACACATGCACACGGGTTCGTGAAACGTGCGTGCTTTCTCCACGATAACGGACAAGTATAAGCACTACATATCAGCTTACCGCTTCTGGTGTTGCTAATACCCACGTTGCCGTTGACAGCGTTACCCAACTGTAAACAACTGGTTTATAACACATATGCGGCTCTTCAACATATGTGCGTGCGTATAAAATTTATACAAATCTCTGGCATCATTTCGTAACGTTTCGTTCAGTAAAAAATTACGCCACAGTCATCTTCCCGCCGCATGCTTCGCATACCATTGACTCCGACGGTACGTGGGATCTGCCGAATTTTTATTATCACTTTGCTTGCGTGTAAATGTGTGTGTTCGCGTTCACTGTGCTGGTTGAGACTATGCATCACCTGTGGCACATACCCGCATAACATAAACTCTGGTATGCGGGTATGTGCCACGCGTGACTGAGAGAAAGGGTTTCATGACGTACGCGAGAGGTAGTTTGCGTTATTCATGTCATGACCAGTGAATTGTGTTCCCCATACACTGATCCCCTGTTATGCCAATTTTGGTATATTAGATGTTGTGGAGACGACCAGGACAGCGCTCAGACGTAGGTGGCTAGATAGATAGATAGATAGATAGATAGATAGATAGATAGATAGATAGATAGATAGATAGATAGATAGATAGATAGATAGATAGATAGATAGATAGATAGATAGATAGAAAACGCCCAAAGTGCCTGAGGTTCGCTAAGAAATGCTTCGCATTTAAAAAATTGCGGTGATTTATTGCGTAGTGGGTACCTTGTATATGTACTTGTATTAGTTGCCCCAAGAGATACAGCGGGCTCTAGAAAATCTGCTCTTCCAGCTTTCGCTATGACTGTGCTGCGTCTTCCGCGCAGGCCTAGTCATTTTTTTTATCAGAACAGCGGTCTCACACGTAATTTTTTACAGCATATTTTAAGCGCACTGTACGCAAAGCAAAAGATGACTATGATATTAACAAATTTAATTACCTTTTTAAGTCAAAAATCAACAAGGCGCTTTTTAGATTTTTACGCTCTAGAAAAATGATACCACCATCAGCAAATATTGATTCTAAAATTCTCTCTCCTCGCGAACTCTCTGAATTATTAGAAAATATCGCTAAAGGATTAGAAGATAGGTTCATGTCCATTATACTTATGCACTTTGTGAATCCAATGGCAGGTGAGGAATTCAGTGAGGTTACATTAGCAGAACTGGCGGATGTAGTGAGGCATTTACCTCCTGCAGCACTAGGGCCGGATGGGGTGTCCGCTACAATAATAAAAGTGTTGTACGAAATTTCCCCTCATGAAATCCGTAACATGGTTAATTATTCGTTGAAAAATTCTTGGATACCTGCAGACTGGAAGCTTTCCAAAATAATTCCGATACTGAAAAACAGGGAGTTGGGTTTGAGCGTGACAATATAAGGCCAATTTCTCTCACGTCTAACCTGACCAAATTGATAGAAAGAGTTTTGAATGCATGAATAATAAAATATATTGATGAGAACTCAATTCTAAACCCGAGTCAAATTGGCTTGCGATCTGGGTGCTCCATATGGTGTGCGCACATGGACTTGGAGAGTCGCATACAGCTGGCTCGGCGCCGACGAGAATATTGTGCGCTAATGACCGTAGATTTAGCGAAGGCGTACGATAAGGTGGAGCATAAAATTCTAATACAACAGATGATACATTACCAATTTCCAACCTACATAACGGCATGAGTTGCAGAGTTTTTAAGCGAAAGAAAATTTTATTGCTTCCAAGGGGGTTGTTCTAACAGATATAAGCAGAAACGCGGTGTTCCACAAGGGGCAGTGCTATCGCCTGTTTTGTTCAATATTTTCATGAGCTCCATTCCAACCCATCGCGATATTCAGTTATATATGTATGCGGACGACATTGCATGCTTCGCAACCAATAGTGATCTGCACTCTCTTTACCAGACGTTACAAAATTATATAAATATGTTAGAAGCATGGCTTCAAGATATTCTTATGTCGTTAAACGTCAACAAAACGCACTTCTCGCGTTTTCGTTTAGGGACCCGGTCAACATCTCACTAATGTATGGTCAAGAAATCATTCCCCAAGTTGATTCCCTTAAATACTTAGGCATCATATAACGGAACATTAAATTGGAGGAATCACATTGAACAAGTTGGCTCTAAGGCAACACGCGCCATGGGGTGGCTGCGTAAGCTTGCAAACAGGAAAATAGGGTTGCGAAGAAATACATTGATAATGATTTATAAAATGTATGTGCGGCCTATTATGGAATTCGGGTGTGTATTATTTTCTGGAAGCGCTAATTATAAAATGAGACCCTTAATACTACTAGAAAGGGAAGCTTTGCGCTTGTGCCTTGGCCTTCCCAAGTTGTGGCAAATAATGTGTTGTATATTGAAGCGCGAATACCATCTTTGATGAACAGATTCAAAGTCCTTACAGTTCAAACATTTTTAAACATATATAATTCGCCTCAGAATCAGTTATTTTACGTTTTTATGAAAGATCCAAGCCTATTTTTTTGAAAAACAGTGGTCGCGCTTACACACCCCAAAATTATATTCGTTCAGGCGCTGCTAGAACCATTGAAAGTTCAAATTAAACATATTGGCTCAACACGTACAAGTCACTCAAAACTTGACGTAGATTTTGATAATATTTTTCCTCCGAATGCGAAAGATATGCTATTACGGTATTTAAATGATCAGTTGCAAGATTACACTGCGCACCTGACAATTAACAATATAATTGCGACTGATGCATCCGTATCAAACGAAAAGCCTGGCGTAGGCAACTTCTCTACTTCGCTTGACTGGTCTTTCTCTGTTCGACTTCCAGATTACACACCTGTCTTCATTGCAGAATTATTTGATATTGTTCTGGCTCTACGAAAGCTTCCTTCAAACGAATCAGAAACAGTTATAGTTCCAGATGCTCTTTCAGTATGTTCGGCGCTCTCTTCGGCGACAAACTTACCGCTCATTAACATGTTTCATCATTTAGTACCGGCAAACTTGCTAAAACTTCAGCTGGTATAGGTACCAGGCCACTGCGGAATATTTAAATGAGATGGCGGACACATTAGCCGCAATATCTGTAAGGGGACCCCTTACACCGATTATACCCGATACTACTTACGCGACAGCAATAAGATTGCGAAATGCGTGTCTGCTTAATGAAATAGGCAAATTTTCATGGGATCAATTCAGCGACTTCGCACATCTAAGATTTTGCTGGAATAAGCAGTGGTGTGTATCACGGCAAGTAGAAGTTATTTTCACCAGACTACGCTGCAGGATTCCGAAGTTGAATTATTGCTTACACAAAGCTGGCTCAGCGCGTCTCCGTTATATCAGTTTTGCGGTGAAATAGAGACAATAGAGCATTTATTTTTATTCTGTCACCGGTATTCTAATCAGCGAAAAAGATGCCTCGTCGCTCCCCTTCAAAAGTTAGGATTACAAATCAATGTTCCGCAAATTTTATCATTTGGTGGAGCCACAGGGAGGTCCACTCTGCAGTGTTTGATTACATACAGGAAACAAAAAGATTAACATGCTAGTTTATTGGCTTATTTTCAGTACTAATTCTAACCGTTGTTACATCCGTCAAACATCACACCTGATAGTCTGACTGTGTGCTCTGCAGAATTTTCAAGTACTAGCTATGTTTTTCTGTTATCTCTTTTAGTCTAAAATTACAACGTTTATATGTAGCCTCGTATTTATTTACCTCAAAATCCTGCCGCCCGGTTCTTGGCCCATGGTGGGTAAGCGCCACTAGTAAGAGGCCATCATCATCAGGAGACATACTTGAGTGAACTTGAAAATTGGCTAGATTTTTTACAATTGAGTCTGAATTCTAAAGTGTGCTATTCGTATTTTCCCTGTTAATGACCCTGTGCACATATCTATTAATTACAAGCTGCAGGATATTCCACAAGTGGATTCATTAAAATACCTTGGAGTTATATCACGAACATCTAAATTGGCACCCTCATATTGAATGTGTCGCGACAAAAGGAGCACGTGCAATGGGGCTTTTGCGCAGGTTGAGCAGCCGTAGATCTGGTAGGAGAAGGAACGCACTCTTGATGGTATACAAAATATACGTCCGACCGGTTTTAGAATTCGGCTGTGTTCTTTTCTCCGGTGCGCCAGCATACAAGCTTCGGCTACTAGTTTTATTAGAGCGAGAGGCTTTACGGCTGTGCTTAGGCCTTCCAAAATACGTTGCAACTGCTGTTTTATATCTGGAAGCGCGAACGCCTCCCCTTTTATGCCGTTTTAACCTTCTTACGGTACAAACTTTCTTAAGGTTGTACGATTCCCCTTCTCACCACACACAAATAGTTTTCATATCCGATCCCGACTTATTTTTCTCCGAGCATTGGCGCAGATTCCGCAAACCGCGAATTATATTTGTTCAGACGCTACTTAATTCAATAAATGTGCAAATTAGTGATGGGCTTCCTATGACTATGCAACATAACTCTCCAGTAATTGTCTACCACGATATTTTTCCGAACCACGCGAAATTACTACCTTATGGTATTTTAAATGGGCTGTTACAAGAGCACCTAAGTACTCTACCAACGAATGTTGTTATTGCAACGGACGCATCGCAACCAGAGGAAAGAGCTGGCATAGGGATATTTTGCCCCGAAGTCGACTGGTCTTTTTCATTACGGTTGCCTGATTTTCTTCCTGTTTTTCTAGGCGAATTTATGGCAATAATATTAGCTTTACGCAAGTTAAGTATTTCAGTTAGAGTAGTTGCAATTCTCATCGACTCTTTATCTGTATGCTCTTCTCTTTCCGCATCTGGTGAAACGCCCATACTAAAGCTCTTTGAGGTACTAGTTCCCGCTCATCTTCAATATTCATTTAATATGGGTTCCGGGACAGAAAGGTTTGTTCTTAAATGAAATGGCTGATTCTTTAGCAAATGCGTCGCTTTTGGCACCGATTATTCGTGTTTTCCCGCTAACAGCTTACATCACGATGGCAAGATTTCGCTCACTAACGTACAGAAAAAGTTTCTCAGACTCAGCATTGACTGCTTCTGCACAGTATAAGCACCTCTCATTTTCCTGGCGCAGCGATTTATCCACGTCAAAAATAATGGAAGTAGTCATGACGAAATTTCGTTGCCGCGTTAGGTTCCTCAATTTTTACTTACATACAGCAGGTTTAGCGATTTCCCCACTGTGCCTCTTCTGCAATCAGGAGGAAACAATCGGCCATTTCTTTTATACTGTCGCCGGTTCACGACATTGAGAAAAAGAATCATAGAACCACCTCTTAGAAAGTGGGGCCTGGAAGTATCAGAGCCGGTTATACTTTCTTTTGGGGCCACCACTCTGGGATACAGCCAGAGGGATGTTTTCTTCGCCATTGAGGAATTCATTCGACAGTATAAAAGAATTTCTATCTAAATTCTGCCTGAGTTAAATATTTCATTACCAATTATTGAAACATCAATTCATTATATTAGTTAATAGTACCTTCTACGAACGGCACCCTCAAGATAATATTAGCAAAATTCACTCTCTACTCGGCCAATCCCCTGCATTGGGTATGAGCCATGCACAGAGGACAACAACATCATAGCATCAATAAACTACCGAAGGCGCACTGCTTTCGTGGACGTTTACATTTGGCGCAGCCGAGTAAAGAACAAGATGTGGGTGACGTTCAACGTGGTACAGCGAGACGGCCAGCCTATCGTGACGGGCTACAAGCTCGACGCAGAAGACTTCGTGTCTGCACCAGAGGAGGCAACAACTCCGGCTCTACTGCGGACTATCGCTCCCAAGGCCAATGTGGCACTGGGCGACATCATCGCTAAAGGTACCACGACTATTAACATGGATCTCGAGGAGCTAATCACCTGACTAAGCAAGATCTCCGTAATACCCTATGCCTCAACGCAAATGCATTTTTCTTCAACACAGACATTGTCAGACGCGATGTTGCAACTTTTCGAATTGCAAAGTCAGCAAGCCCAGCGCCAAGAAGCTCTTTTAAGTACACTCGCAGCATGCTGTAAAGTCGCAGCCCAAGTTAGAGCATGTTGTAGAGCATGTTGTTGCAAGTTACATTAACACATTTTTATCAGAAAATAATTTTGTCGCCTAATCAACATGGTTTCCGAAAAATTGTCTACGGTAACACAGCTTGTGTCTACAGTGCATGAATTCGCACGGGTTCTAGATATATCTGGGCAGACTGATGTGTTCTTTTTAGATTTTAGCAAAGCCTTTGATAAGATGCCTCATGGAAACTTTTGTTTAAACTCGAAAATATTGGGCTACCTTCGGGTATCGTTAAATGGATTCATATGTACTTAAATAACAGAACTCATTTTTGAGATCAGGGGTTGTTCTTTTCCTTCGCTAAATGTTTTCTTCTGGTGTGCCACAAGGTAGTGTGTTAGGCCCCTTGTTATTCTTAATTTTTGTTAATGATTTAGTTGATGTCGTACATAAGGACATATCCGTCCAATTATTCGCGGATGATTGTGTTGTTTTTAAAGAAATATGTTGTGTAAATGACCACATATTACTTCAACAGTCTCTTACAAGTATAGACGAGTGGCGTCAAAACTGGGGCATGGAACTTAATAGTGACAAAACAGTTCTCTTGAGAATAACAAGAAAACGAACTCCAGCCTTTATACTTATTTTCTCCGCAATAACCCACTCAAAGACGTAGAAAAATACAAATATCTAGGAGTCACTTTGACAAAGTCACTTACGTGGTCAGACCACAGTACAAGCATATGCACGGCTGCACATAGGAAACTGTGGTTTCTTAAGAGGAAACTTAAATCCTCCACGAAGGAGACCAGATTATTGGCATATAACACCTGCATTCGATCAAACTTGAATATGCCTCGGTTGTTTGGGACCCTCAATGTAAAAAAGATATTGCCTTGATTGAAAAAGTTCAACGGAAGGCTGTCAGATTTATTTAGCAAATATAAAAGATATGATTCACCAACACAACTTATGCAACTGAACGACATCCAAACACTGGAAACTCGCAGGAAAATTAATCGGTTAACGTTCCTACACAAAATTCTTTCCGGTAAAGTTACAACAATCTGCCCAACTGTGTGAAACCTCTATCTTCTAGAAAAACAAGACATAAGCATAAATATTCATTGGCGCCAGTTTTTGCCCGTACCACTGCTTTTAAAAATAGTTTTTTCCCTAGGACTATGCTGACTGGAACACTTTGCCAATAAGTGCTTTTCAGTCCGAAGATATTGAAAAACATCTTGAAACTTTTTTGTTTAGTTCTGAATGATGTATCCATATGGTGTGTATTCGAAGTGCCCGAGTAATGTAGTTAGTTGACTTCTGCTGCGCGTGAGTGTTCTGATCACTGTTTATGTGCCGTAACACTGTTGTGCAAGGGCACTATAAGTTGTCTAATTAAGTGCTGTGACATTGTACTTTTTTGTTGTTGTTGCCCCTCCTGCTTGGGCCTAAGTATAGGCCTGCAGAACTGTAAATAAATAAATAAATAAATAAATAAATAAAGTAGAGCCAGAAGTATTTGACGGCATCTCTTCTAGTGTTCACACATGGCTTGACCACTACGAATCGCGTGCGAAAAAAATTCTTGGTGCTCGGACTTGGACCGCGTGTTCCATTTGTCGAAATATTTAGCTGGGAATCCAAGGAAATTGTTCGATATCCGTATCGTAAAGCACAAAGAACAACCCTGGTGTGCATGGAAAGACAGCTTTCGTTCTGCTTTTCAAGGCAATGCGCTCGAGTTGTGGGATGACTCGCTTACATATAGACAGAAAGAAGGGAAATTTTCTGAACATGTCTTTGAAAAGTGTCGCCTACTTCAACTCGCCGAGCCTAAACTTCCGGAGTCGGCCAATATACCGCTTGTAATGCTTAGAATGACGAGAGAATGCCGACAGCAGACACAAATCATGTCACCGCGCGCTCTAGAAGACCTTCTTTGTATGATAAAGAATGTTATTGTCACAGGTACCTGTGTAAAAACGAGGGTCACATCGCGCGAAGCAGCCGAACTTAAGGGTACACGGCTACAGGACAAAGCATGCTGCGAATTTATACGCACTAATTGTTTTAGCGCCCTACCTTCAAGAACCGCGAGACACTTCAGGGACTGCGACAGCAGGGAGGCCAAAGAACTCAAACCCAACCGAGTAATGAAATAGAGACTGTATTTATTACAAAGACACACATTCTGTATGCTACTATGCTTGTCAATAATCAAGAAGTGCCAGTATTATTGATACTGGAGCATCTGTAAGTATGATAAATGAAATAATTGTGTGTCACCATGATATCATCACGGGAAAGTCCATTCAGGTGCACGGATACGACGGCACACGCAGGGATTTCTCCAGATGGACAAATGCTAAACTTCAGTTCAGCAGCCAGGAGGTCACAGTCAAATGTTTGGTGCTATCCGGAGTTGACTTTGACTTTGTCCTCTCTCGGCCATATGAAGCGCCTAAAGATGAACATACTGTGGGACAATGTAATAACAACGGATGAAGGCAAAGGACGAACTATGCGATAAAACCCATGAATAATGTTGTCACCAAGACAAGTAGAATAGCCATGTGCCCTGATGACATTGCAGCAGCTCCAGTCAGACTAATATGCGTTGGAACATATCCACCACCGACAACAGCAATTGAGGTACCATTTGAGCTGAACGATGCAACATAGTCCGGAGAAAGCCTTACGCCTTGAGTCATGAAAAAAAAGTTTGGCTGAAACAAGAACTCCAAGGTATGCTCGACTCCGGCATCATCAGGCCGTCTACATCCGCATTCGCGTCATCAATTACTACTGTACCCAGGGAAGATGGTTCCCTTCGACTACGCACGGATTATCGACTGATCAACAGACAGACTGAATTGTTCCCTTTCCCAATGCCCCGTATAGATGAAATCATCGATATAACTGGCGGATGTCAATGGTTTTCCAGAACTGATTTGTGCAAGGGATACTGCCAAGTACCACTAAAAGAAGAAAAAAAATTACAGCATTTGTCAAACCATTTGATATCTACGAGTATAACCGTCTCCCGTTCGGATGGAAGAACTCAGGGGCATGGTTTGAAAAGCTGATAAATAATGTCCTGAAAGATTACATAGGCACGTTCTGCAACGTGTATGTCGATGACATTATTGTTTACTCGAGGACGAAGGAGGCCCACAGTCAGCACTTATCTGATGTACTGGAGGCCTTGAGCCGAGCAAGACTCAAGATAAACGTGAAGAAAAGTGAATTTTTTTGTGAAACTGTGGTGTTCCTCGGTAGAGTTTTCAATGGGAAAACGAAAAGCACAAAAGAAGAAGTGTGCAGAGAATTTCAAGCCTCGTCAAGCCATATGATCTGCATTCCTTGCGAGTTTTCCTGGGTCTGGCGGGTCATTTCAGGATATTTATCAAGAATTACGCAACGAAAACGAGGTGCTTAACCGCACTGATACAAAAAGAAGTTCCGTTTATATGGACCGAAGAGTGTGAACGGTGCTACTTGGAACTTGTGAAGATTATTTCGTCTGACCCTGTGCTGACATTACCGGATTTTTCACTACCCTTCGAACTATGTACGGATGCTTCTCACTACGGAACTGGAGCCGTACTCTATCAACACGACGTGCAGAAGCCCACTGGAAGGCAACAGCAAGTAATTGGATTTTTTACTCACACATTTTCAAAGACAGAAGTTAACTATACAACTACTGAAAAGGAGGCACTTGCTGTTGTGATGGCCTTAAGATACTTCAAGAGTTACCTAGAAGGCCGGAATTTCACGCTTTTCACTGATAATCAAGTTCTTACGCACCTCCTTAAGCTGGCGCAGCCTAAAGGAAGGCTGGCTCGGTGGATAAGTGAAATCCAGCAGTATAGTTTCGAAGTTTCGCATCGCCCAGGACTCAAACATCGAGAAGCTGATGCGCTTTCCACATTGCACATGCCAAGGGAAGCCAACTGCGAGAGCGTAAACATGGCAATGCTTTGGGAAGGCACACAGGATTTACCATTTAAGAGTGGTCGCATACACGTACCTGAAACAAGTGTGCCGTTAATTCTTAGACTGTACCATAATAGCCCGGAATCAGGTGGTCATGATGGTTTTTCGAGGACATACCGGAAGCTTACGCAAAGATTCACGTGGAAAAACATGAAAGCGGATGTTGCACGCTACATCAAAATATGCCACGAATGTCAGGTGCACAAAGCCAAGTTCAAGCAAAGAGGGAATCAAATGGCCATGCAAACATACGCAGACGTTCCATTCAAAGTGTTGCCCCTCGACTTCGCCGAGATAAAAAAGAAGGACGAGGGCATCATAAAAACGCAATCTTTCTTATAGCAGTGGATGGATGTATTGAGCTTCTTGAAAGAGGCATCTTCAAAAACGTGAAGGTTGTAGTGGCTGACAACGGACCAGCTTTCCGAAGTGACAAGCTCCGAGTTTGGGCACAAAAAAAAGGTGTTGAGCTTCGTTTCCCTGCTCCTTATCACCCCGAAGCCATTTCTCTTGCTGAAAGGGTAATTTGTGACCTGAAGACATTCATCGCACTCTATCCACAATTTAAGAGAGGTTCGAAATGCTCACTCGAGGCAGCAGTCTCACTTCATAATCGCTCTTACACAGCTGGAATAGGATGCAGTCCACATTTTGCGGCTTTGGGAACAAGCGCATGGCTTGCGGCTGATAAAGAACTGGACATCGTTGGTAAAGTGTCACTCCGAGAAAGACCATTGTCAGCACAACATCGAAAGAAGTACCGGTGTAACATGAAGAAAAACATGGCAAAGATGCCGAATATTACTCCTGGAGACAATTCTGGTGCCAGGCCTGCATGCAAAATTTCCGTTCATCGCCCTTTCAGTTGTGCTCAAACGCAAAACAACAGAAATATTGAAGACTGGTACTACCAAGGCTTGAGAGGAAAACGGAAGAGGCTTCGACAGGAAATGTTTTCCCGTACCATCCCGGAGGATGAAGACAGACGTTGGGAGGATATAATGTTCTGCAAACGTAACATAACCGCAACAGCAGAGCGACAATGACAATGTGAAGAGACCGTGAATGCGCCAGGAGAAGAGAAGAGATGGCGATGATGTAGCATCAATAAACTACTGAAGGCGCACTGCTTTCGTGGACTTTTACAACTAATGATTTCCTTCAACATATTAATTCTCACCATTCCGCAAAGTGTAATATTTGTAAAACAGGACGTCGCCTCACTTTATACTAACATACCTGATGCCGACGGAATTGCCGCAGTGCTTAAGGCGTATGGGGTCCGCCGCGGTGGTATAGCGGTTAGGGTGCTCGGCTGCTGACCCAAGGTCGCGGGTTCGATCCCGGCCGCGACGGTCGCATTTCGATGGGGCGAAATGGTAGAGGCCCGTGTGCTTAGATTTAGGTGCACGTTAAAGACACAGACGGTCGAAATTTCCGGAGCCCTCCACTACGGCGTCTCTCATAATCATATCGTGTTTTGGGACGTTAAACCCCAGATATTATTAAGGCGTATGGGTATTCTTGTTACAAGAGACCTATCGATAAAGAAGCCCTGCAATCGCTATTAAAGCTTATCGTTGAACTCAATAACTTTGAATTTAGTAATGGTCATTACGTTCGGATCAGCGGCACGTTAATGGGAACTCGAATAGGCCCTACTTATGCCAACGTTTTCATGGCATTCTAGAGAATGATTTTCTGTCTAGCACTGACTTGCAGCCTTTGTTTGATAGACGGTTTATACATGATATTTCTTGATTTCGACGTATGGAGAGCAGACCCTTTTAGAGTTTATAGAAGATTTAATCATTTTCATCCCTCAGTGAAGTTTTCGCACAGTTTTCGACTATTCGGTTAACTTTCTGGATGTCACTGCCATGCTTTCCGAAGAAAAATTGGTCACAAAACTATACCACAAGCCTACTGACAGAAACCAGCTTCTACATTTCCAGAGCAGCCATGTGCGACATTACAAGACGGTTATAACTTACAGTCAGGCTCATCCATTTAAGCCATTGTGTTCCGACCGCAAAGACTACGTGTCTACTTGCGAGCCACTTAAAAGCGCTCTCATAAAAGGACGGTATAGACCGAGCAGACAGACCAATGGATAGAGCCGACATTCTTAGCGGAAACCGTTTACCTGAACGACGTACTGATACTAATCTCGTATTGACTTACTCGGCATCAGTGTCAAAGGCTCTTTCTACACTGAACGCCACCGCAACATGCTTACCCAAAGTGAACATTTGGAAAATATCTTTCCTGAACCACCTCGCGTGGTTTACCGGCGGTGCAAGAATCTCCGCGACACGTTAACATCGTCAAATTAAATGAGCCCACAATATCTGGTTGTGCACCTTGCAACAAACCACGTTGCAAGGTGTGTCTACATATGCAAACCACCCAGGAAGTCATTATTACGTCTTAAAACTTCACCCGTAAAGTGCGCGGCTCCTTTGATTGCGATAGCTCTAACGTTATATACTGCTCGAGTGCGCCGTCTGCCAAAACAGTATATTGGCCAAATTGAACCGTCGTTCCGAATACGCTTTAACAACCATAGATCGCATACTAATGCGCTACCTAACCTGCCGCTTTGAAAACGTATTCGCTTACCAGGGCATTCTTTAGACAAATCAGGGCCACTATGCTTGAATCAGGCTTCATTCTCACCGTGATCGTGAAATCCGCGAGTCTTAACTAATCTATAAATTCAACACCGTTTCATCAGGTCTAAACGAAAGTACAGGCACACTTGCTAGCGTGGCCACCAGCATCATCAACTTAATTGGGACAATCCAGAACTACGTTCAGTTTTGTGCTTGAACCCACAGCCCGTTGCGTCATCGGTTAAGCTTGTTGGATACTGCCTCTAATGCCTCTTTGATTGTGTGTAATGATGTATCGTTGTGTTACAGTTAGTTGCGCTGATTAATCACCCCTGTTACCGTAGGTATGGATGCAAGATTGTATTTCACTGCGCATGCGCCAATAAAAAGCCTAGACTACTCATCTTATTCCCAATAACTGAGCGTACAATCTGGCTGCACCGTCACGCGGCGCTGTGATACTGTCATGTTAGCATTGGAATTGTCGACATCGTGTTCGTACATAGTTATTGTGTGCGCGAAAAAGTGATTTCTGTACTTTTTTCTTTTTTCCACATGATATCTAACTGTACCGTCATGAGCACTGCACGCATGAATTGTGTAATCGATGATATACGTCGTCATGCTATACTATCGCATGTATATCTTATTCATAGTCCTTAGACTCATTGACATGTATTTGTTACTTTGACAAAGGCTGGTCCACCAGCCGAAGCGTCAGTTATATACCGCAAAAAAAAATCAACGTGCGTCGTACTCTCTTGTTCCTTATTATACCGGGCCCAGCGTGACCCCCTTGCTGCAATGGTTATACATATATATCTCTATATATACATCTCTATGAATGTCTGAAATATATCCATTGTGGGAAATTTGAGCACACGGCGCGAAGACACAAGGAATGAAGTTCACGAGGACCAGCGCAGACTAACAGCAAACCCGCTCTTACCTCGCTCCCTCTCCCTCCCCTTCACCCGCACTTCCCTTTATCACCCCCTTCGTATACTTACTATACAAGGCTTCGTTATGCCCTGCTTGCGCGCCTGGGTAGCCTTGAGTGGTTAGGATGCTCGCCTTGGGATCGTGAGTACGCGGGTTCGAATCCCGCCTCGTGAAGAAATTTTTCTCCCTGACTTTCTCTCTTTCTTTCTGTCTGTGCTCTTTCTTTCACCCATGAGAGTTATTTCAGCCCACGCTGGACAATCAGCGCACGTGTTCTGGAGCGAAGGAGAATATGTCGAAGAGATAATGAAGAGTTCACGACGATGGCCATTTCTGTTCACCCGTCACGGAACAATGCTTGGCTGAAATAGCTCCGCTGTTACAAACAATTTTATTGCTAGTATTGTTACTACATGCAAGTATGCGGGCAAAATTGAACTCAATCAATTCTTTTTGGCGAGCTGGTTCATTTTGGAATAAGGAAGCACCAGCACAAACACCAGTGCAATCTGCAGCTCCTACTTGCATTTGCAGGGTCTGGCGTTATTTGAAAGCGTGTTCTTTTGAAATCTCCTCCCTCTCGTGTTGCAGAGAGATTGAAAAAAAAAAAACTTTCTTGTGGCAACGTGTGGCTATCTCTTCCGCACTTTCTAAACAAGTCTATTTGCCAAGGAAAAAAGACAGGTGTGAGTTACTGTTGTGCGGTGAAAGTTTTTCAAAGGGAAGCGGGAAAGACGAAAAGTGCGTGTTTAAAGCACAGAGGAATGGCTTAATTTGTGTATTAAGGCTAAACTGACCTTAGGCATCCTGGCAAAGCTCGCATGGCCTTAAGAGGCTGAGCTCACGTTGATAGCAATAATTTAGCCTCGCTGCCATGTGTGTGTGTGAAGAAAAGTGCGGTGTCAAACCGTTCCAGTTCGTAGCCGAGGCACTATTACTCAACACCAATAAATTCATGAAGATTAAATATAATACTTGCGACATTTTTTACGTACAAGCAAAAACATGCCGAAACGCCGTTATCACCAAGTATAACGCTGAAATTTTGTCTCACTTTGTCCTTTTGTCAATTTTGTTTAGGAGAGCTAGATACTGCTTTTTGGGTAAACACTATTAAGATCCGAGTAGGAAAACTAAAACTTGAGTGCATGACCGAGGTAATGGTTTCAGAAAATTCGGAAATGCCCAAGAAAGCGAGGAGCCCGAAGACAGGGAAAGAGACTGCATGAAAAGTGCATGACAGGGTGGCTAAAGCATCACACACAAATCACGATTTCAGGACGCTTCAGTTTCGCACGACTGATCGGGTCTGCGGGCTTTGCTTCTCGCTGGACACCTCATCCGTGCCGCGGAAACGTCTTTAAACTCCTCCAGGGCGGCGGCACACTACACAATATTTCACGCACACTACGCGTCTGTAAGGCAGTACGCGCAGCTTCTTGCTTTCTTGATGCTCATTAAGTATGCCTCAAGGTTTTGCAATGGCCGGGCCAACTACTCGTTGCGCAGTTCACATTCAGCCACGCAATTTTACATGTGTTAAACTTGTACTACATCACGCCTTTCGAAGTAGCTTGATCTACTCGCGTGGCTTTGTGGTACAACACGCAGAAGCCCTGCGTTCCATTGCATTATTTATGTATTTCTTTGCATCGATCTCGATTTTTCGCTCACAACCAACGCCGCCGACAGCGGAATTTCTGTGACACAAGCTCAGCTCATTAACGCTATCGCGTTTTAGGGTCCCAACAACACAAGCCATCTGCGACAACGAACAGCACCAAAGTGCATTTTAGCCGTCTTGCTTTAAGGCGCAATCTTGCAATTATTCAAGACATTATAGTGACGCGAGAGCCGGGGTGGTGTTATAGGCCATGCTTTTAGGACCACACATTTTTAAAACATTTTACGCAGAAATAATGGGGTTCAGCATGGCTTTTATATGTGTGATGTCCCTAGGGTTTCGTCGGGAAATCAAGCCCATTTTCGCGACTCAATACGTAAAGCGGTTAAAAATTGAGCCCCCTTCAAGCTCCTCCTGCAGAGCCAAGTGCGCCCTACGCACCAGCCCTAGATCCACCCCTGCTCGAGTGAATGGGACATAGGCAAGGAATCGATGAGCACAAGCGTCATTTCTCGAATGGGCCTCGAAATCGACCAAGTGGCGCTGGCTTCTGCGGACACAGTATTCAGTTTCTGCTGCAAGCTCTCTAATAGGAATCGGAAGTCGTCATTTGCGACCACTGGATTTAATGAGTGGAGACACATGCAGTCGATTTTTACAAGAATGAAAGTCAACAAATCATGCCATGTCACATAAAGCTTGTACAGAGGCAGATCTCAGAGCGAGGCATAGCGAGTGCATTAGCAAAGAACACAACTGACCACGAAGTAAAGATGGGGGTCGACGAATCACGGTGACATGGAATAAAAGAGGCGGGTAGAAAGAGTAAGAAGACTTGAAGTGCATTCTTGTTTCAGCATTACTCCTTAGGAGATGGGGGCCCCGGATAGGTCGCAGCCTTTTGTTTCACCGACCAGCCATCCCAACACGCTACCCCAGAAAGAAACACTAATACTTGGCCGGTCCGCGCGATGACCATCCCGTCCGTACACGCTGATTATTTGCTGCTTACACGAGCGTTTCTCGGCACTACATTAATGTCACCGCTGTCGCGGAAGACAGATCCAGCAGGGTCACGGCCGCCTATTCTGAGATGAGCTAAGCGTCTTTCATTCCTTGTCGCAGAAGAGCGGGGTCGAATCACGGGATGCAATCATGGTAAGCCTTTTCTATACGTGCCAGCACCACCATATGATACGCCGTAGCGGAGGGCTCTGGCTTAATTTGGACCAGCTGAGGTTTTTTTAGCGTGCACCTATATCGAAGCGCACAGCCCTCTAGCATTCTCACCTCCATGGAAAATTCGACCTTCGGGTCAGCAACCGAGCACCGTAACCATCGAGGCGGCGGCGAGACAGAACGAAATTCACGACTGCAGCATAGGCACGCGTACCACGAGTAGGCGAAACTACTGTTTGTGGCAGCCCCATTCCTAGCTGCACAATCGAAAGAAGCAATCCCTGCGGTCCTTCGAAGAGCGAGCGGCAGAGAGAGTGGGCCGCAGTCAAAGGTCCCGCGCTGAGCTGGCTTCGCTGAAGCGAAAGGTGGCGCCACGGTGCCACGACGCGGTCGCAGCCGAGCCGCGCGTGCCTTTCTTCCTCCCGTGGAGAACGGCCCTTTTCGTACGCCCATTCCCGAGGCTGCCCTTCCTTCGCAGTGAATGCGCTCCTCAAACCGTTTGGACCCCGACGCGAGGAGAGCCTCCGACGAAGCCTCTTCGTGCGAGCGACTCGCGTTCCTCATTTCCACTGGATCCATCGTCGCACCGTCGAGAAATGGTAAGCTGCGGCAACGTTGCTTTTGTAGTGCAACACTTTCTCGTGACGTCATGAGTATTTTCCCACTTTTGCTACCCTACTGCTTTCTCATTTTCTTGCTCTCATGTCTCTGACGAGCTAATGTAACGGTTTATTCAATATATATGTATATTTTTTTTTGTTTCGCGCAAAGGTAACTACAGTAAGAGGTGTTTGGGATTCTTTTCCTGGCTTTCGGGAAAGCGTGGTATTGAATGCACAAGTTGCACAATGGGGAAGCGGCGTATGATTCTTTCTTGGCGAAAACGGCCGTAAATAGCGATCATATTACACCGGTGCCATTCGTCGTGTAAGCCACCAATCCCGACAGTTCATGCGGCTTACCTGCACGAATGCAATCAGTGGAAGTAAGCCGAATGGTGATGAAATTCTGTCTTTTTCAGTGTGTGGAAATGATGCAAACTAACCGGTCGATTCAGGCACGTACTTTTTAAGAAATGTTATTACCGAGGGCGAACGTTCCATGCCAGCGGGCTGTCGGCCACTTTCAACTCCGTGCAGTTCAAACTTATAAAAGAGCAGTGAACAGTTTTTTATGGCGCGAACTAATTTGCATTGCTCCACCAGCGTGGCTTTATATCCCATTGAGCTCTCTCTTTCCTCACACACTGGCGCCCTCACGACGACAAAAATCCTCATCATCTGGGACAACGATTGTGGTGAGCATAATTGAATGGGTGGACAGACAGGGCTTAAGCATGTCACTGCTGTCGCATCATGTGACACAATTGGAGATATCGGCTTAATTTAACACCCAGGGTTTCTTTGACGTCTATCATGTGCCACGATGACGTACTTAACCGAGCATAGTTACTTCATTTCTAACAAACATGTTTCCAGCGTGGCCGTTCGTATGGTACACAATTATACGATTTAGGTCCCGACCTCCATCATGCTGTTCATGCATCCACAGTAATTGATGCTGTACTCATCGATTTGCTAAAAGATTTGATAGGGTCCTCCACAGTCGTCTATCAATAAAGCTAGACTGCCTTAGCATAGCCCGAAATGTTACGAACTGGATAACTAATTTTGTGTAAGCACTATCAATTTGTTACTGCAAATGATTGTTCATCTTCATTAATTGAAGTTAAATTCGGGGGTACCACAAGCATAGGCATGCGCAGGGGGGCGGCCGCCCTACCTAGTTACCTTATAGGAGGAGGGGGGGGGGCAAGGTCTGCCGCATTCATTGACTTAATAGGGAGGGTGGGCGCTGCGATGAGCCTTCGCACCCCACTGAAGGGGAACCCTGCGCACGCCTATGAGCACAAGGGTCAGTAATCGGAGGTATACTGTCTCTCATCTACATAAAAGACATTACTGACAACCTCACATCTACTACTCGCTTATTTGCCGACGACTGTATGATTTATGGTCATATTACTAACCGCAACGACAGCGCGGCTTTACAAAAAGACCTTAACAGCATTTCCACTTGTTCAATATCGATGGCATATGAAGACTAACGCTTCTAAAACAATAACTTTTACGACTCTACCAAAAGCCCGCAGAATTGTGAGGCGATTAACGCAGTGCCAATTGAACACGTTTTTTCACTAAGTACTTAGGGGTGCCCCTTTCTGCCGCCCTGACATGGAATGCCCACATTGACGCAGTAACATATAAGTACCTTAAACACTTGTGTTCATCAGACAGCGCTTACACAAGCTAATAGGAAGACAAAACTTACAGCATACGCCTGTCTGGCTCGCTCTAAATAGCATATGCCTCATTCATTTGGAACACACATCAAATATACTTAATTAATAAACTGGAGTCCATCCATAATAAAGCGGCCCTATTTATAACAGGAAATCGCTTACGTCAATCTAGCATCACTACTATCAAAGCATCAGTAAACGAGTCAATTACTAGGAAAAAAAGAAGACTGGGGGCACAATTATCTTACTTTCACAAGCTTTATCATAATCGTCAGTCGTTTGCTACATCTTACATTCAGCCTGCCCATCGCATTTTCTCATGCCTAGATCACCCCTTCAAAGTGTAGTTCTGTAACTCGCCACTGTTTTGTGCCATCCGTCATTGGAATAATCTACCACACGAGCTGTGTCCGTAATAAAGCGCGAAGCGTTTGTAGAAATGTTAAATCGTTCACTCAATATCGCTGTGTTTTAATCCGTATGTCTGCATTTTTGTAATACCATACGCGAGTGTTAATTTATTATCTGCTTCAACAACTGTACCACTGTAACCACCCCTATGTAATGCCCGTCAAGGGTCTTTAGGGTACGTGAATACATTAAACAGGTGGTCTTAATATTCGGCGCCTATGTAAGTGCTGCCGCTAATCGAGCCCGCGCCGTCGTGTTTAGCAGCACAGCGTATAACAGCAAACTCAGCACGATTGTTTGCACAAGGAAAGACATCAGATTTACCTCTGGGAGTTTAGTTAAAGGAATGGTTCGACCGAGACCACATGTTCGAAGTGAAACTTGGTGGTTGAGAAATAACTTATTAGTTAGTACCACGAAAACGTGATTATGTCTAGTCGGGTGCTGCACCGTTCTCCACACTCAGCATTTCTGTCAGCTTATTTTCGGCAAGTGAGTTGCTCTGGCGACGATACAAAAAAAAGAAAAACGATAGTTGAGTCACTGTCCGTGTAGCCACTAGACAAACTTCTCAACTCCCATAGCTTATCGGCAGGGAAGAACGTTTTTTCTTTAGGGCCTGCTGTAACACACCGTATCAATCCTTCCTCCTCAGAGAGATTTGTTCGCATTTCCTTCACATGCCAACCAGACTTTTGGGCTTGCTTGCACGGCACGTCCAATGAGGCGCTGAAAAGACAAAAAAAGACGCACGTCCTGTCATCTTCCTTTGTCCCTGTCTTTTCAGTGCCTGACTGGATGGACCAACCAGACGCTTTTCGTGCTTGTACAAACTATTTGGGGATAGGTTTTCGTGCCGCCATATTGGGCTGTTAACCTTGCCGTTTTGTATCTTTAAAAACTAAACGCGCAGTCCTAGACGCATACGCACAAAAAGGTTGAGTTGGTGCATTCGACGTTTCGTGACCTTATTAATTCACGCCTCGGCATACAAAAATAAGAAAACATTCGTTTAACAGCCCAAGATGGCGCCGCCCTCTGCCTTATGAAAAATCGTCTACACCCGCGCTCTCCCTTCCTTGGCCAATCCTTCGTAATGTGTATTGTGACATAAATGATATGCCTAATCGGTAAAGGGGGTGCCATACGTCTTTTGTTTCTTTTTAAGAAAAGACTGATTTGACCGACTGCCTGATTTTCCATTTCTGCATGTAATCTTATACATGAGCTTATTTTTGTAGCCTGTCTGACAATCGCATTTCTTCGCAAGAGCTCACAATAATGACAAGTCATGCCACCTTCATCTAAGACTGAGCTCGATGTAAGGTACGCGCTCGCAGCATGGACAGTTTTTCGCTTTGTTGGTCAACTTGTTAACGCTTCGAAGATTTCACAAATCACCATCTTGTCCACAGCACAACACTAGAACGCTGATTCGTTAACACAAAGCTACGAAGGACCAGCGCTTGGGAAGGTTAGACTTCGTACGCAAAGAGCGAGTTCCAATTGCGTCTGGGTGAATGAGACCTTCCTGAGTATTGTTGATGGAAGGGAGGAAAGCCGATAGGTCAAGGAAGGGGAGGCCACTCCGACGAGTTCGGCGCATCAGCGTCTCGTCCTGTGCACCCACAGAGACATCGCACGGCTGATGGTTGGCGCCTTGATTGAGAAAGCCGTTGGGAACGAATGAGACCCTCTAGACTTCTCTGCGAACACACGGCACGGCCAAAGAGTGGAGGTGAACGCTCCAACTTGGAATCGCTGACTTCGGCTCCGATCTGCCGCCGTAATGACGGAGGAGCACTCTGTCCCCGGACTGTGGCACGAGGGAATGCGACGAGATGTGCGTTTAACTTAGTATCTGGTCCATGCGTTAGAGACACCATTAGGCTCAGGTGGTTCCTGCTATATTTTGTGTTCCAGGGAATTCAGCGCTGTTCTGTTGAAACCTACCACTATATCATGCCCATGTTCAATCCTATCGACAAGAACAGACGGAAATCTGTGTGCGCATACATTCACTATGGTCATCAACATCCTATTCTATATCCCTGCAGGAGAAGGCTTCTCCTGAACATTTCCAACTTCATGTGAAAAGTACTACATTTTATGGCTGCGAACTTGATAATTGTATCACCAAACCCCTAGGCTGCGTTTGCCATCCCTTCATACCTACAATATGCGTCTAATGTAGCGTGGAGAATGCGGTGGAAGGCATTGGGCAAAAAAGGCGGACGTCTAACGTTTGCAAAAGGGTGTAACAGTGGCCTAGTTCATTAGGTTTCATATTTAAAGCAGCGCAAAAGACGGAAGCACAAGACAAAGAAAGCCACAGGCCTGTTTGTCTTCCGTCTTTGCGCTGGTTTAAACATGTGCATTGTTTGTACGTTCGATTGGATTATGTAGGCTTTAAAGATGCCCATAACATTTGACATAAATTGGTAAAGCGGGATTCTTCATATATTTAAAAAGTCAACGTGATGATTTAGAGCGCTTATCGGTAGAACTATCTCTAGTTCGGTAGTGGCTCAACTATCGATAGGATCGATAGTACTGTCGATAGTTCTGCATCACTAGACTGTTAGACGCCATGCGCTGACGCGTTGTAACGCGTACGTGGTTAGGGCTTAATCGGCGACAGAGAGGGATTGCCATGGCTAGACCAGCGCGCCGCCTCGTCTGTTTTGGGCAGTCCAGTGTTCGGTGTTCACACTGTGGTTGTCTCTGCGCACGCTCACCTTCTCGCATGGTTTTCGTGCAGTGAGGGTGCAAGGTTAGACGTGTCACGTGACTGTCGCTCCGGCGCAGCCTGCCGTTAGTTTGCCATGAACCTTGGCAGGCCCGTAGCCCGGGGGGGGGGGGGGGGGGGGGCTAGGGGCCCGCCCCCTTCCCCGAAATTATCTTACCAAAAATAAATAAGAAAAATATGTGTTTTTCTCAAAAAGTCAAGGTTTTCTGCACGTGGGTCCCCCGAAAAAATTCCTGGCTAGGCCTGCACCTTGGACATATTTCGCGCTGTCGACGCAGGACGCAGGGTTGCCGTTAGCGTGGCCGGGTGATAGCGTTCACTAGCGGCGTTGGTCCTGTGTTGGATATCGGACCAGGGCGAATTTTTCGGCAACTAAGAGGTTTTCTTTCTGACAAATTCTTATGGATTTCCTTGCGGCTTCGTGCTAAAAACGGCGGGTTGTCAATATTCCTTTCCTAACCCTTCCGCCACCTTGCGGGATCCCGCAGAACTGACTTGCAATGATGTGTCCATGTGTCGAGTTGTCGATGACTTCGCCCTCGCGCTGCCAGTTACTGGTTTCCTGGTTAGCTCAATTAGTAGACTGACCGCCCCGGAAAAGCGTTCGTCCCGGGTTTGATCCCCGGACCAGGAGGAATTTTTCGGCAACTTAGAGGCTTTCTCTTTGAGAAATCCCAATCGATTTCCTTGTGGATTAGTGCTACAAACCGCTGGTTGTCAATATTCCTTTCTTAGCTTTCACTGTAGACAAATGCACAACTGCAATGCCCGGGCGCCTTGTGGCTTCATCGTGGAAGTACTGTACGCAGCCCCTCGCGCCAGACTCGAAGACGTCATGGCTGTCTTAGGTACATATGGGCCTAAATACGCAAACACCTACGAGCTATGCCTTGTCTTAGGAGACTTCAATGTGAACTCAAAGATCGAGCTGCGTCTTCTGCAGAATAAGAAAGAACGTTTCGAGTTCACATTAGCCTCAAACCTTGACGTCCCGGAGGGCGCACGTGCGCTGACGGAGCAACCGCGACAAAACGCGCTCGGTACGCGAGTGTCCGCGGCGATCTGATGTTGACCTTGAAAGCGCGTTCGGAAGCGCTCGCAGCCCTGCAAATACGCAAATGTGACATGGCTGTTACCAGCACTGGCTTGACTGACGGATGACGATACACGTCACGTGAAACATTTTAGTTCTTATTTACTTTTGCATGCATGTAACAATAAAAAAGGTAACAGAAGGATGTTTTGTAAGTATTCTGATGAACTATCAGTAATTTTGTACGAAACGATGTCTTGCACGTATGAGGAAGCGCGCGCTCGCGTGCGCGCAGTGTCTGGATGGAAACCGCCATAACTCGCCGGACACGCCCGGGTTGCGCGCGCTGACGCGCTCCCGTGCGCGTTTGGGAGCGTACGTACGGTTCGGCCTTAACACTTGGTCTTCCAGCGAGCACCGCTTCATTTCTCAATGCATGTAGCCAACATTACCATCACTGCAAACTATTTCACGGACAATGAGACAGTCTTCGTCAGCAGTCAAGAAACACAAAGAGACATACCATCAGATTGGCAATAAAGCCTTACTTTAATGAAACACAGTGTGCATGGTCTTTGTGAAACCAAACTAACAATAACAATAATTGTTGGATTTTTACGTCCCAAAACTACGATATTGCCGCGTGTATGTGCCAGTTGTGACAGAAACGATGCAGCGCGAGCGTTCTTGGCGCAGCGCGGGGACGAAGAAGAGGTTGCAGTTCTTTCTCTGATTGATAAAGCGTGTTTGTTTGTCGTTCTCCGTGTCCTCGTCGATCACACATCGTTACACTGGTGAAGGTGCTGGGTAAGCTTCATGCTTGGCACTCCGTCGCGGAGCCGACAATCGTGCCCGGAATCGCCACCACGCGTCGAAACACCGTTCCACCGATTCAGTCGCTGTCTGCTAGGCCTGGCGCCCGAGCCCAACCCCGTGCCAGAAAGTTCGAGCAATCGCTTGCCTCCTTCAATCACTATGGCCACTGCAGCTCCATCTCACGTGACACTGCAGAATCCTATGATTGCTGAGTGCTTTCATGTGAAGCCAATGAAGACGCCCAAGATTGGCTGGACCAGTTCGAACGCTGTGCGAAATGCAACCAATGGGCCACCCCAGAATCCAAGCTTTCGAATGTCTACTTCTACTTGAAGGACAACGCTCAGACGTGGTATATCAACCGGGAAAGAAGCTTGGCTACGTGGGACGACTTCCGCACCCAGCTGCTTGACACATTTACCAGTGTCGACAGAAGGGAGAATGCACAACGTCTCCTGGAATCCCGCATCCAATAACCAAACGAAAGCGTTGCTATGTTCGCCGAAGACATGGCCCGTCTTTTCCGTAGGGCAGACCTAGAAATGCCGGAAGAGGAAGTTACGGTATCTCATGCGAGAAGTGAAGGAGCAACTGTTTGCTGGGCTTGTGAGAAATCCACCGACAACAATAGCTGAATTCACTAAAGAAGCCACAGCTATCAAACTGGCCCTACAGCAAACGTACCGCCTGCATGACATGATCAACTCTGTAGCGAGTACTTCTATTATGACTGTGAGCAACGGGAGCCTCTGCGTGAAGTGATCCGGGGATTCTGCGAGGAGCTTCGGCAGCTCGGTTTAATTCCACCAACAGAACCGACGCCGGCATTGTCTTTTGTCGCTGATGTTGTCCGGGATGAGGTCCGTCACGCTCTTTCTTCGCCCGGCTATTGTGATATGCCACGGCATCTTACTTACGCTGATGCTGTCCGACGCCCAGTCATCGCACCTTCGACGCCGCCGGCTCCAACGCCTAGATTACCACCAACCCTCGCACAGCCGATCTCATCGCCGGCGACTCTTTGTCAAGCTTTGTCAACGCACGCAAACGCCTCCCGTTCTCTCGCACTTCGATGAAGACGCGCCGGCGATATTGCACACAGACGCTAGTAATGTGGGTCTTGGAGCAGTCCTCGTACAATGGCAGGACAACAGTGAAAGGTGGTCGCTTATGCCTGTAGGACGCTGTCCCGAGCAGAAGACAATTACGCTACGACCGAGAAAGAATGCCTCGTCATGGTATGGGCAGTTCTGAAATTCCGTCCATATTTGTGCGGTCGCTCGTTCACCGTTCTCAGCGATCACCATTCACTATGTTGGTTAATTAATTTGAAAGATCCTCCTGCCGTCTCGCACGATGGAGCCTTCGGCTCCAAAAGTTCGACTTCACTGTTGCCTACAAATCGGGGAAAACGACACGCCAATGCCGACTGTCTTTCTCGGTCTCGTGTTGAGACAGCAGCCCAAGACGACGACGACACGGCCTTTTTGGGCGCCGTTGACGCTGTCGCTTTTTCACAACAGCAGCGGGACGACGCTGAACTGCTACCGCTAATTCATTACCATAGCGTGCCGAAATTATTCGCAAGGGGGCTGGCGTCGTACTGCTTGCACAATGACGTGCTTTACAATAGGAATTTCTCACCTACCGGCAGCAGCTACTTACTCGTCGTTCCCTCGTCGCTTCGACGTGAGGTCCTACACGGCTGCCACAACGAACCGACCGCTGGTCACTTGGGCTACACCGGACGTTGGCGAGGATTAGGCAGAACTATTACTGACCGAGACTTGCCGCGGTCGTAAAAACTTACGTGCACACGTCTCGATTGCCAGTGTCGCAAACCGCCATCCATCAAGCCAGCCGGTCTGCTGCAGCCTGCCCAAGTGCCGACAACACCATTTGCACAAATCGGCATGGATTTCCTGGGCCCCTTCCCAACGTCTGCTACCGGAAATAGGTGGATAATCGTCGCCACATATTACCTCACCCGATACGCGAGACGGGCGCTCTGCGACGGGCAACATCAAGCAACATCAGCTTGAGCGGCGGGATTTTTCATCGAAGCCATCGTTTTAAGGCTCGGTGCTCCCGCTGTAGTTATCACCGACAGAGGTACTGCGTTCATAGCCGAGCTTTTGGACACCGTTTTTCGACTAAATGATACCGCTCGCAGGAAAACAACGGCGTATCATCCCCAGAGCAACGGGTTTGACTGAGCGTCTCAATAGGACCCTGGCTGACATGATAAGCATGCACGTAGATGAGAACTGCACAAGAACTGGGACGACATTCTACCCTACGTCATATTCGCGTACAACACGGCTCGTCAGGAGACCACTCGGAAGACACCCTTCAGTCTCGTTTACGGCCGTGAAGTTACGACAACATTAGACGCAATGCTCCCTCACGAAAATGATGGCAATGAGACGTAGGCTGGAGATTTGCACACCGAGCAGAAGCTAGACAACTTGCCCTGTTCCGAATCACCGAACAAGGCTATGACGCCAGACAGTACAATCTCCGACACAGACCCGTCACATACAGCATGGGCGACAAAGTGTGGGTCTGGACACCATTCTTCGGCGTGGGCTCTCCGAAGAACTATTGCGAAGATACTTCGGACCTTACGCAGTTCTGCGACGCATCAGTGAGGTCAACTACGAGGTTGTTCCGGACGGCTCTCAGTGTTCAAAGTGCCGAAAACATTCGCCAGAAATTGTTCACGTGCTTCGGATGAAGCCATACTTGCAGTGACTAGCTGCGCAGTTCTTTTTAGGGGCGTAGCTCCTCTTAGTCTAACCTTGTCACGTCTCCGTTGTCCGGCGTAAACGATATCCCGTATGATGCAATAAATGGCGCTGTCTCATAGAAGTGCATACAAACTCCAGTTCAGGGACGATATTCTAGATGGCGCTGTACAATCTGTGTCGTCATCACCATTTCTCGTCTCATTTCCTAGATGGCGTTGGTCCAATAGAATTGTGTGCAATATGGCGCTTGTGTGAATCGACACTAGATGGCGCTGGAAGTGCCGCTGCTCTCAGATTGGCTGCTGCGCGGGCTGCGCGGGGATGCGCGGGGAGCGAGCGCCTCTCTCATTCTCCTGGATCGTCGCCGTACGTGTCGGATCGTTGGCGGAGCATAGACGATGCGCAGCGGCGGGCGCTCGCTTGGCGGCAGCCAGGCGGATCCCGTGACGGTGCGCGCCAAGGACGCCGCTGCGAAACGGGCTCAACGAGAAGCGAATCCCGAGACCATGATTGCTTCAGGAGCTGCGCCCAAGCTCGTCATCATTCATCCTTGGATATGCTGTAATTTTTTACTTTGCTTTCTGAACGTTTAACATCGGGGCGATGTTTATCTTTAAAGGGGAATAATGCCGCGCGTATGTACTAGTGGTGACGGCAACGAAGCAGCGCGAGTGTTCTTGGCCCAGCGCGGGGACGAAGAGGTTGCAGTTCTTTCTCTGATTGATAAAGCGTGTTTGTTTCTCGTTCTCCGTGTCATTGTCGATTCCACATCGTTACAATATGATAATGAGGGACACCGTAGAGGAGGGCTCCGGAAATTTGGACCACCTGGTGTTCTTTAACGTACGCCTAAATCTAAGTACACGGGCCTCAAGCATTTCGCCTCCACCGAAATTCGGCCGTCACCGCCGCAATTCGATCTCGCGAAATCGTACCTTTCGCTCGTGATAACTTGGTTTAGAATAATTAAACCTCAGCCACTTTTTTCAAAGCAAATCAAGGCTCCTCTGTGCACATTCATGTGAAGCAGCTCCACTTCAATTGATGGCGCAAATGTTAAGACAGGAACGTAGAAGACACGTAAGACACGGCCAAGCGCACATTCGCAACTAAATTTTATTCTTTCGAAAGCTTAGCTTAAGAACCCTCAAGCATGCGCACAACATCACAAAAGCAAAATCAATCTCTCATACCACCGCTTGATCAAACCTATCCACCCAAAAACTATACTCATTTTGATAGTGTGTCAGCGTTCCCTCTATAACTCCCTCTATAAGAGATGAGTGTTTGTCCCGCAGTCGGGTTAAAAATAGAGAAAAGAGAGAGCGCTTACGTGCCTTTATGTTGGGGCGCCATGCGATACGGGAAAGCCGTTCAGAGGAAGTTCTCAGCGATAATGGCCGCTCGTATCCTTCTGCTTTCTAGCGCCGCTGAAGACGCATGCAAATGTCGCTTTCGTGGCGCCGGCAGGGTTCGGCGACGACTCGTGATGGGCACGTCGACTGCGCGCCTGAAAAAAAAGTTTGAAGGGATGTTTGATGCGCGGGCAGCACTTCCCGACACAACATTTTCCGGCGTTTGTGCATACAGTCCAGAGAACTCGTGACGCTTTAATTTTCCGTTAAGCAGGCTGTATATCACACTGACATTTTACTTGCAGATATCTGGTATTATTAAAGGCATGCGTAGCCCGCGAAAAATACACATGGGTATTACACTGGCTTGAGTCAGCCATCAGAAAACGCTGGCATTTCGCAGAACGCAACTCTGAACTCGCAGCTCCAATGTCGTTAAGGAAAGAGCCGGACGTGCTGTGCGAGTTCCCTGCGGTTTGCTGTGTGGTTCATTTAATGAGGTGCTTTCGAAACACGGTGCGCATGCGCACTCGCTACCATGCAGCGCTAAATGTAGTACCGTTTGTAAAGTACCTCTATTGAACACAGGCATCGAAATAACACTTGTAGGAGAAAGCGGAGGCCTATCACATCGAAAACACAAAGATAAGTGTTTTAGCCACCCCTCGTTGCTCTGCTGGCAAAAGAATTGTCGCTGATATCAGCACGTTAAGGCGTGTGCTCATAGGATGCTGTGTGTGCGTTTCATGTTTTGGTGTTTTTATACTGTTCGAGCAGAACAGTGGGCTGTTAAATATGTGTGTATTCCGAAAAATAATCAGTAGTTAGATCGCGCCTGTCTTCGTAAGTATCTTCTTGTCTCTGTGTGTTTGCGCGAGTAAGTGAAGAATCAATTTGTTCCAACTAGGCCGAATTGCAGTTTTGCAAAATTCAGTACGAAGGTAAAGAAAAATAGAAACACACAATTGGCATTCTAAAAAGACAGGGCGTGCAAACACGGACACAAGAAGGAAGTCAGGAACCACAAACGCCCACTAACAACTGAAGAGACGCACAAAGGCGGAAAAGAAAGAAGGCAGGAAAACTTATCTGCGCATACCCGTGCAACAGACGAACCTATCAATCCGGCACGCGTGGCGGTCTACGTGGAAGGTAACTGTTAAGGCTGTAAAGGCGTTTTTGACGGCTGGATTGACGGCAATGCACAACAGTCACGACGGAGCGCCGACTCTCACGAGCACGAGGGACGTGCTCTCCGAGGAGTGGCGAAGAGGGCGACCCACTAGAAGGCGCTCGAGAGGACGGCCCATTACAGCGTTCCAATGCTTCTCTACAATTACCCAGGGTACGAAAGGGATCCGTCTGGCGACCTAGCAGCTGGTCACTATGAGCGGGTCATGGTAGGGCTTGAGGCGCTCCACGTTGACAATGTCGCGCCCTCGAGGGCGCATGTCCGAAGATGGGTCGATGGGTTCAATCAGGTAGTTGACCGGGGATGTGTGTTCGACGACACGGTAGGGGCCTTCGTATTTGGGCAGCAGTTTGGAAGAGAGGCCAGTTGCAGTGGTGGGGACCGAGAGTCATACGAGCGCTCCAGGTAGGAACGTGGGTGCAGAAGTGTGGTCTCACCGCGAATGCTCTTCTGCCGCTCTTGGTCATGCGTAGTAAAGGTCTTGGCAAGCTCGCAACACTCCTCAGCCAGTCTGGCTGTGGCAGAAAGAGCGCACACTCAGATCGATCCGGCTTGTATGGAAGGATTGTGTCGATTGTGTGTGACGGGTGCCTGCCGTACAATAAGAAAAATGGTGAGAAACCAGTGGTGCTTTGAGGGCGGCATTGTAGGCGTAGTGATGAAAGGCAGAATGGAATCCCAATTTGTGTGATCGGCGGTGACGTACTTCGAGAGCATGTCGCCGAGCGTGCGGTTAAAGCGTTCGTGAGCCCATTCGTCTGCGGTTGGTAAGCAGTAGTTTTGCGGTGAACAACGTTGCACTCTTTGAGGATGGCTTCGACGACTTCCGACAGGAAGACACGGCATCGATCGCTGAGCAGCTCCTGGGTGGACCGTGGCGCAGCATGAACCGGCGGAGCAGGAAGGAGCTACATCGCGCGCTGTAGCCGCTGGGAGGGCGGCAGTTTCGGCGTATGCGTAAGGTGGTCTACAGCGACGATGGCCCCGTGGTTACCAGCCGACGTCAGAGGGTGGCCCATACAAATCGATGCCAACGCGCCCAAACGGCCGGTTAGGGCAAAGTAAAGGTTGCAGACCTGCTGGTCACTGGTGCGTTGAAGTTTTGCGGCGCTGACAATCGATGCAGGAGCGAACGAACTTCTGCACGTAGCGGTACATGCCTCGCCAAAAGTACCGTTGGCGAATGCGGTGGTATGTTTTCGATACCCCAAAGTGCGCACACTGCGGATCAGCGTGGAACGATTCGCATATTTCAGAACGCAGACTGCGGGGTATTACTAGTAGCCACTGGCGGCCATCGGCGTTGTAATTGCGTCGGTGAAGGAGGTCGTCGCGAATGGCAAAATGGTGGGCTTGACGACGCAACGCGCGAGTGGATGGTGTTGCCGATGGATCAGTGAGCAAGTCTATCAGTGAAGCGATCCATTGATCCTTGCACTGTTTCGGTAGCGATAGTGTGAATGTCGACGGAAGAAACGGCATTGTGAGACATTGAGCTGTGGGTATTGTCGTCAGCAAGGGGGAGCGCGAGAGTGCGTCGGCGTCAGCATGCTGGCGTCAGTTGCGGTACAGCACGCGGATATTGTAGTCCTGTAGGCGAAGTGCCCAGCGGGCGAGGCGGCCTTATGGATCCTTCAATGATGACAACCAGCAGAGTGCATGGGGTCTGTGATGACATCACATGGGCGACCGTACAAATAAGGTCGGAACTTCGTAAGGGCCCAGGTGATCGCCAGGCATTCCTTTTCGGTGACGGTGTAATAGGTCTCGGCTTTGGTAAGCGTACGACTTGCATATGCCATGACGCCCCGCCACGGTGGTCTAGTGGTTATGGCGCTCGGCTGCTGACCCGAAGGTTGCGGGATCGAATCCCGGCCGCGGCGGCTGCATTTTCGGTGGAGGCGAAAATGTCTGAGGCCCGTGTACTTAGATTTAGGTGCACGTTAAAGAACCCCAGGTGGTCAAAATTTCCGGAGTCCTCCACTACGGCGTCTCTCATAATCATATCTTGGTTTTGGGACGTTAAACCCCACATATTATTATTATTATTGCATATGCCATGACATATTTAGGGAACCCTGGTTTGCGCTGCGCAAGGACAGTGCCAAGGCCAGCACCGCTGGTGTCTGTGTGTACCTCTGTAGGGGCCGTAGGGTCGTAGTGGCGTAGTATGGGAGCGACGTCAACAAACAACGGAGCATCGCGAAAGCGTCGTCGCACTCTGACGACCATGAATTGAGGAATTGAGGGGCCCGTTACTTCCGAGGAGCTTCGTCAGCGGCGATATGATAGTCGCGAAGTTTCGATTGAAGTGCCGAAAGTAGGAACACAGTCCTACGAAACTGCGCAGTTCTTTGACGGACGTAGGTTTGGGGAACTCGGTCACGGCACGAAGCTTGGCTGGATCGGGGAGAATACCGTCCTTGGACACGACGTAACCGAGTATTGTCAGCTGCCGTGCTGCAAATGGGCACTTCTTTAGATTCAGTTGCAGACCGGCGTCGCTCAAACGCGTCAAACATGCCGCAGGCTTGAAGATGCGTGGAGAAACCCGGAGCGAAAACAACGACGTCGTCGAGGTAGCACAAGCATGTGCCATTTCAGGTTGCGCAGAACGGTATCCATCACGCGCTCAAAGGTGGCGGGCGCATTGCACAGCACAAACGGCATGACGTTGAATTCGTACAAGCCGTCGGGCGTGACAAAGGCGGTCTTCAGTCGAGCGTCATCAGCCACTGGTACTTGCCAGTACCCTGAGCGCAAATCGAGAGATGAAAAGAATTCTGCTCCTTGCAGGCTGTCAATCGCGTCGTCCATTCGCGGTAGTGGATACACGTCCTTACGAGTGATCTTGTTGAGTCGTCGGTAGTCCACACAGAACCGCACAGAACCGTCCTTCTTCGCAACAAGACGACAGGAGACGCCCAGGGGCTGTTAGAAGGTCGAATAACATCGCGTCGAAGCATGTCGTCAACTTTCTCGTGATTACACGGCGTTCTGTGGGAGATACGCGATATGGACGTTGCCGCAGTGGCGGCTGGGCGCCAGTGTCGATGCGATGCGTAACGGCGGACGTGCGGCCGAGAGAAGTTTGAGCGACATCGAAAGAAGAGCGAAATTCGTCCAACAGGCCCAGAAGCTGGGAACGCTGGACCGGTGTAAGGTCCTCAGCAATGGAGGAACGAAATACATCAGCGGGTGATCAACCAGACGTCGAAACAGCGCCGAGCGTACTGGAACTGTGGCAGTGCATTTCATCTGGTTCGTCTATAACTTATGCGTCTTCGAGGGGTTCCACGCTGCCGGACATTCCCCTCGCATCAACATAACACTGTACGAGTGACTTGCACGGTCGCGAAAGGCACCAGCATGCCTTTCCTTGTGCAAACACGGTCAGATGGCGAGAGAAGTGCAACGGTGTCGGAGAGACTGGCGCAGTACAATGACACCGCCGTCGACGAGTTTGCAGGCACCTTGGTATCGTCTTTGACAAGTACCTTGCCCGCAGCCGATGGACTGTCTGCCGGCGCCAAATCAGAGAATGGTGAGAGCTCTATTTCGGCTGGTGCGCAATGAATGACGGCGTCGTGGCGGGAGAGAAAATATCATCCTAGGATGACGTCGTGAGACCAGGTAGGAATTATGATCAATTCGACGGCGTACAG
The DNA here is from genome assembly GCF_013339695.2 of Rhipicephalus sanguineus. Taxonomy (NCBI): domain Eukaryota; kingdom Metazoa; phylum Arthropoda; class Arachnida; order Ixodida; family Ixodidae; genus Rhipicephalus; species Rhipicephalus sanguineus. The sequence continues at coordinate 208,221,791 of NC_051176.1, read as the reverse complement.
ATCATCTGAATAATGACGCGGGCTGTGCACACCGCTGTAGGATGAATACTTTGGGCGCTGGCTGTACGGAGGGAGAGCCCGGAAAGTGGCGTCGTCACTTTTCGCAGTAATCGGCTAAACTTGGCGTCCATAACGGATACGGCCGCTCCAGTGTCGATAAGGACAGATGCGCGAACACCGTCCACAAACACGTCTATCACGTTCGAGGGGCTTCGCTGAGGGCTTTCGCAGTTCGACAGCGTCGCAGCCCTTGCCTCCTGGACTGCGACGACTAGTTTTCCTGGTCGCGTGAGACCGGACGTGGCCGCATCGGCGACAGCGAGCGACGTCGTGGGGACGGTGAACGGCGGGTAGATGGTGCGGGGCGAGACGTCAGTGACATAGGCGGCGCTTGGTCATAATAAGGGCGGCTTGATGAGCTGGTGAGGGTTGATGCGACCCGAGGCGGCTGCACGCGATTGCAGTAGCGTGCGACGTGACCGGCGGAACCGCACGCAAAGCAAATGTGGCGGTTGTCGGAAGTGCGCCAGCGATTCCCCTGCCTGCTGAGCTCGTTCACGTAAACGCTGTTCGGCTTGCAGCTTACGAACGGCAGGGCGACCAAACACGTCGACGATGGCGGTCTTCAAATCGGACCACGTAGGGGAATCGGATGCATGGTTGTTGTACCACATGCCTGCCACACCCGCGAGGTAGAAAACCAAGTGGACTGTCTGCCGGCGCCAAATCAGAGAATGGTGAGAGCTCTATTTCGGCTGGTGCGCAATGAATGACGGCGTCGTGGCGGGAGAGAAATATCATCCTAGGATGACGTCGTGAGACCAGGTAGGAATTATGATCAATTCGACGGCGTACAGATCATCCTGAATAATGACGCGGGCTGTGCACACCGCTGTAGGATGAATACTTTGGGCGCTGGCTGTACGGAGGGAGAGCCCGGAAAGTGGCGTCGTCACTTTTCGCAGTAATCGGCTAAACTTGGCGTCCATAACGGATACGGCCGCTCCAGTGTCGATAAGGACAGATGCGCGAACACCGTCCACAAACACGTCTATCACGTTCGAGGGGCTTCGCTGAGGGCTTTCGCAGTTCGACAGCGTCGCAGCCCTTGCCTCCTGGACTGCGACGACTAGTTTTCCTGGTCGCGTGAGACCGGACGTGGCCGCATCGGCGACAGCGAGCGACGTCGTGGGGACGGTGAACGGCGGGTAGATGGTGCGGGGCGAGACGTCAGTGACATAGGCGGCGCTTGGTCATAATAAGGGCGGCTTGATGAGCTGGTGAGGGTTGATGCGACCCGAGGCGGCTGCACGCGATTGCAGTAGCGTGCGACGTGACCGGCGCAACCGCACGCAAAGCAAATGTGGCGGTTGTCGGAAGTGCGCCAGCGATTCCCCTGCCTGCTGAGCTCGTTCACGTAAACGCTGTTCGGCTTGCAGCTTACGAACGGCAGGGCGACCAAACACGTCGACGATGGCGGTCTTCAAATCAGACCACGTAGGGGAATCGGATGCATGGTTGTTGTACCACATGCCTGCCACACCCGCGAGGTAGAAAACCAAGTTGCTCAGCTTGCCTGCTTCGTCCCATTTATTGGGAACACTCACCCGTTCGTAAATCGCGAGCCAGTCCTCCACGTCGGGGCCATCCGCGCCGGTGAAGACAGGAGGGTCGCGGATACGGGGGACACCGGGACAAGCGGTCAAGGCAGGAGGCGCGTTTGCTGAGCGGCGTCTTGCGGCATAGCAGATGACACGGTACGGGATCGGAGCTTCAGGGACATCGAATGGAGACCGAAGTTGTGGTGACGGTACAGCACTCTCCACCACTTTGTAAAGGCGTTTATTGACGGCTGGATTGACGGCGACGATGCACAACAGTCACGACGGAGCGCAGACTCTCACGAGCACGAGCACGAGGGACGTGCTCTCCGAGGAGAGGCGAAGAGGGCGGCGACCCACTAGAAGGCACTCGAGAGGACGGCCCATTACAGCGTTCGAATGCTTCTCTACAAGGCATTTGATTTCATCTTTATGCAAGTTAATCGACCGTTGGCTCACGCATGCACTACCGGTATTCTCGATATGCCACGCTTCAATCATCAGGCGCGTTTCTTCATTTCTATGCCGGTACAACACTGCTCATTCATCGAATTTTGGCGTGCACTTACAATCTGCCCTACGTAGAAGCGGCCGCAGCTGAAAGGGACCTTATGCACCACACTCGTACGGCAATCAGTGAATATCGGTCCGCTTCTTGTCTTTTACTCGCTCATTCTTCCTCTGCACAGCGGCAAATCTTACCTAGCTTATTGGCTGCCGTGAAAACAACATTAACGCCGTATCTACTTCCTACCTTCTTTAGCCTGTGAGATACGCAATGAATGTACGGTATACCTACGACACGTTTCTTCCTGTCCCTTTTTGCAACCATGCTCGGACTTAACACAATGGATTTCTTTAAACGTTCAGCGACAGTGGCCACTGCATCACGAGGATACCCTACATCTAAAAGAAGCGTAACGTGTGCGTTAAAGCTATCACTCATTTTGTGCTCACACGACTTTGTGAGGGCTGACTTAAGGCAAGACATGGCGATGCCGTTTCTTTACAACCTTCGAATGCTTCGACTTAAAATTTACAGCGGTTTCCAAGATCTTGGAGAATACTGCCAGCACACGTGGTTCTTCTGGAACGTTAAGGAAAGGTCTAGAAATTGCATGTATTCCATTATTCTGAGGCACCTCTTTAGTAAAGCTCAGCCCTCCTCCATTATTTCAAATTTTTCGCTCACTGAAGTTACCACCGTTTCAAAGTCCTCACCACTACAAAAAAACTAATCGTCCACATAACAAAAACCTTAATAACCGAATTACCTAAGGCGCCGTCCAAAAGTTTGCCAATCTTGCTAAGGTATAAATCACTAAGAACCGGTCCAACCAGCGCGCCCTGTTTCAACCGGTGAACCGGTGCAACAGCGCGCGCAGAAGAACAGGGCCCAAGGAAGAGTAGACGACACGAGCGAAGAAGCGGTCGTGTCGTGTCCATACTCTTCCTTGGTCCCTGTTCTTTTGCATCTGCCATCTATGAATACTGCAAGATAGTTTTTTGCTCGCGCTGCGCCCTGCGTGTCTTTGAAAATACATATATTTAGGAGATTTGCTGAAAATAAAAACTACTTGAAAGTCTGGCGTCCTGTCCTGTCGTCTCCTTCTTTTTCCTTACTACTTTACTTTGGCCAACACATATTTCGTTATGCTGTGCACCAGTTGCCTAACGTAATACTGTCCTTCAACATCTTCAGCGTACTGGGACCGAAGAGCACTATTTCGTGGGTGGAATGACCCACAAACAGATAAGAGGGTAACTCGCGTGCGGTAGTGGATCTGCAAGGGTCGTGATCTCGGTTTCGAGATGGTGAAGGCAGCCATAAAACCACACAGCAAGAACAAGCACGCAAAAAGGGCCGTACGTTTGAGCACTTTGTTCTTTTTTACGGTTGGTCGAAACGCACTTAGTATTGAAAGAACACTGCTGACTATAGACGGCAGAAGTTCGGAGGAAAACGGAAGCTTGAAGGATGAAAAATTTGTCAGCACGACTGTTCTCAGGAGCCGACGTTTTGACGAGTGGACTTGAAGGCTGCAACTCTTTATTGCAGCCTCGAAGAAGGCTGCAAGAGAACGTTGCAGCCTTGAAGAAGACAAGTCGAAACTTGGGCTCCAGCGGCAGCCCGTGTCGACGAACTTTCATTCCTGCTGACTATGGGCCATTGCAAAAAAAGATGAAGAAATAATGAAGATGCTACTGCTTCCATATGTTACTTCAATTATATCCAAAAAAACGGCAAGAAGGGAAGATGGAAGCTTGCGATGAAAAAATTCGTAAACGGGGGGTGGGTGCTCGAGCCGATGTTTCGACAAGTGGACTTGTCTTATCAAGGCTGGAAATGATTACCTTAGATCTCGTGTGTATATGCTTCGTGCCCTCTCCACCACAAGGGAGGGAGGGCAACTGCCAGAGTGGGGGTGGGGACAAGCGTGGTAGTATAGTAATCTGGCCTATAGAAAAATATAAAAACGAAGCTATCAGACGACTCAGCAACAACACGCACTATCGAAAATTAGCCTCGTACCCGACTCAAGAATACAGTATTAGCATACAACATACGAGCACGGATTTTCTGGCCAGGGAATTAATCACACACTCTGAGCGCCGGTTTCTGATGTCTAAAAACAAGCAAGCAGGCCGCTTCTACCTTCCGAAGATTCATAAGGTGTCCATAGATGAACTGCTTATCGCGCAAATCCGGGCAGGCCTATTATAGTATCTAACAACAATACACCTATTGAGTCGCTATCAACATTTCTAAATCGACACTTATCTAAAATACCATCTAACCTACCTTCTTTCGTTCAACATACACCTCATTTCCTTCGAATAATAGATTCTATTAACGAAAACACAAACACTCTCGGATCAGGCCATTCTGGTAACATTAGATGTCTGCTCCTTGTATACGAATATACCTATCACTGAAGGGATTGAAGCGGTTTCAAAATCAACCATAGAAAGCAAGCGAACAAACATGCTGAAGTTTACCTATAGTTACTGAAATTAGTCCTAACGCTAAATTATTTTGAATTTGATTCGTCCTACTACCTGCAAAGTTTCGGCACTAGTATGGGAACCCCTTCTGCGCCAACATACGCCAACATTTGTATGGGATAGTTAGAATCAGGGCTGTTGGAATCATGTCCAGTGAAGCCTTCTACCTATCTCCGTTACATAGACGACATATTTGTCATATGGGAACATGGCGTAAGTACACTACACGCATTCATTGACCCTGTAACAAGTTTCACTCTATTATTAAATTTACCATGCACCATTCTTCCAGTGAAATTAACTTCCTAGACACGACAGTATCTATTGAAGCAGGTTAATTAAAAAAGACGCTTTACAGAACGCCAACAGACAGCCAGCAATACCTAGATTGCACTAGTCAGCACCCGCGACACTGCAAACAAGGGATATTTGTAGGACAGGCGAGGCGTATAAGAAGGATCTGTAGCGACGACGGCGACTACGTTCACCACTTAAGCAACCTAAAGGAAACGTTACTTGAAAGAAATCACCCGCAAGATGCTCTAAACAAGGTCTACAACGAAGCATGTCAACTATATAGGAAATCATCACTAGCTCAAAGGGCCCCCGTAGCGCAGCCCAACCAGCCGCCAACATTTACAACCAAATCTCAAATGCGCTACCAAACATAAATAATCTCCTCCTTAAGTATTACCCAATACTGACAAGCAACGAGCGCCTTAGAAAGCGTTTCCCGGAGTACCAAAGGTCGTGTATCGCCGCAATAAGAATTTTAAGGGCATGTTAGTGCATGAAAAAGTAAACCCTCATTCTACGGCCCACATAACACCTTGTTCTCGTCCAAGATGTAAGACTTGTAAGCACCTTCAAGGTGACGTTATAGTTGAAAGTACCGGAAGTGATTACGTCCATCATATAAAATCTAGTTTTATCTGCACTAGTTGAAACGTTATCTACATGATCGAATCTTCATAATGTCAAAAACGGTAGATTGGCGAAACGGGACAACCTGTTAATGTTATATTAAATGGGTATAGCGCGGACACGGCGAAGAAGTTACCCAAAGCAGTGGCACAGCATTTTAATGTAGCAGGTCATAACTTCGACGATCTCAAACTTTACATACTTCAGCCAAACTTCTGGTCCCCAAGAGCAGTCATGGGCACGTTACCAGTAAAAGTAACAGTGTTAAGTTACAGTTACTTAAGCCAAAAAAACTAACTCTGTTACAGTTACAGTTACAGAGTTCCCAAAAGTAACCTTGTCATGAGTAAAGGGGCACGGGGCGCGCGCCGGACAGCGCAAGGCGTCGATGGTGTGCGGGGAATGGAAAAATACCCGATGGTGTGCACCCCCGCCACGTCGACGCAAGCCATTGGCCGGAGGAAGGCGCGTGCCACGCGACCCGAACTGAGGTGCGGAACCCCAGAGGATCAAGCAGTCATTGTTCGGTGGGGTCGTCGAGGAGCAAGGTGTGGCAAGTCAGCGTCGCACCCGCGACGAGAGAACTAGGGCCTCGTTCTGGGGCAGCGGCACGAGAGGCTCGGGAGGGTAGCCGTCGACCTTGGCGTCACCCAAGTGAGGCTCCCGAGCTTGCAGCAGCCTCATTCAGCAGTCAGCAGTTCGCAGGGCACCTACGGCACTACCACAGCTCGACGAGACGGCAACCCGCCGACAATCACCTGGAGAGCCACGTCGGCAGTTTGACCCAGTGGCACCAAGAGGATAGGCCGAGGGTTAGGCCTAACCGGACGAGACGACGTTCTCGAACGAAGACCGACGGGTCAGCGACGAGGACGACTAGCGAGGCGGCAGCTTCGACGACGGCGACTCCCAGACGTCGAGGAGTAGCATCGACGGGACTCAGCGTCGACTTTGGCGCGGAAGCGAGGCGACGGACTCACGCGAAGTAAGAACGTTCCATTCGCATCGCTAGACCAAGACGCCATAGTTGCCACTTTCGGGCCACTCAGGCCGAGCTTAGTTAGAAGTGTTTGGTGTATTCATTTGTACCGCGGGGCATTTTTGAATATGTGACTTCTAATTATCTAGCGTGTTAATTTTGTCGTTTGCAGTGTTGTGGTTTATAAAGGGGGTTTGCAGTGACGCCACGGTCTCCCGCCTCGCTCACTCTCCCAATTCCATTCCTCGTTGCAAGCGCTCCCGAGATACGTGACACAATAAGTGGCGAGCCTGTGCCAGGATCAGAAGATTCCAGGATTTTTCCAGCGTTTGGGCCCAGTCACGTATCGTCGGGGGTTGCAAGGATGGATTGGGAGAAATTGGCGGCCGTGGCCAGAGACTGCGACATGGATAAGGAGGAGATGATGAGGTTTTTCGAGAACGCTCAGAAAGAGCGCGAAAGGGAGTACGAGCGTGAGGAGCAGCGCGCGCAGAAAGAGCATGAACGCGAGAAGGAAATCCTAGAACTGAAGTTGAAGTTAGCAGAGATGAACGCTTGTCCGCGCAGCGACCCTAGTAGCGCGAGTACCCCCGCGACGGCGTTGGACAACTCGAGTACTCCCAGGCCTAGACAAATTTGCCCGCGTAAGCTGATGGCGCCCTTCGATGAGCGAAGGGACGACCTCGATGCATACTTGCATCGATTCGAGAGAATCGCAGTAGGGCAGGGCTGGGAGAAAGTGAGTGGGCAAACGCCTTGAGTCTGTGTCTAGTGGGAGAGGCGTTGATTGTGTTTGGCCGCATGCCAGCACACGAGTCTCTGGACTACGACATCGTAAAAAAGACTTTATTGGAGAGGTTCCGGCTAACTGCCGAGGGTTTTCGCGAAAAGTTCCGAACGTGTAAGCCCGAAGATGCAGAAACTGGCAAGCAGTTTGCGTGTCGGCTGGCCAATTATTTTGATCGTTGGGTGGAACTGTCTGAGACAGAGAAAACGTATGAAGGGGTCCGTGACAGAATGGTTGGCGAACAGTTCTTAAACCGGTGCAGTGATAAATTAGCTGTATTTTTGAAAGAAAGGAACTTGCACACGGTGGAGGAGATGGCCAAGCAGGCTGATCAGTTCATGGAGGCACAAGGGATAAGGAATTTGGAAAAAGACAAGGACAACAGTAAGGAAGAAGGGAGCAACAGTGAGGCCCCAATGGGTAAACAAAGGGCAGCAGCGGTGTTTCTTGTGCGACAGAATTGGGCACATAGCCATGAACTGCCGCACAAGCACTAGTCGACAAGAATCCCATGTGATATGCCAATTGTGCCAGAAAAGGGGCACAAAGCGAACGAGTGCAGGAATAGACCGTTAGAGAATACTGCATGTGCAGTAAGGTCAGAAGAGAAGGAAGAGGTAGTCAGTGCTGTGATAGATAGGTCGGAAGGGGTTAATATGCCAGTGGTGGAAGGGAAAGTAAACGGCAAAAGGGCAACGGTATTGAGGGACTCAGGAGCAGATACGGTGTTAGTGAGGAGAAGCTTGGTGAATGAACGAGATTTCACGGGGAGAGTAGAACAGTGGTTTTTGCAGATGGGTCCAAGGTGAGACTACCAGAGGCCAATATACGGCTGGAGACCCTTACTTCGTAGGAAAATTACGGCAAAGTGTATGGAGGATCCAATTTATGACGTGATCTTAGGAAATAGGCCAGGGGTACGAAGGGTGGACGACCCAGCGCAGCAAGGTGGTTATGTCAGGCCAAGAAAGCAGTACAGGAGAAAAGAGAAGGCAAACAAAAGCCCTGAAAGCTCAGAAGCTAGAGCGAAAATGTGGGTGGCGAAGGACAACGCGAGAGTAGATCGAGAATTTGGACAGGTAGGGGTAACCTCAGAGTTCTCGAAAGAACAAAGGTGTGACAGAACCCTGAGGCACGCGAGAGATAGGGTTGGCCGTAAACGTACAAGAGGGGTTGAGAGGAGTGTTTTACGAAGCGATCAATGATTTGATTTTCCGGAGGTTCTGGAAAAGTGGAACACTCGTCACACAATTGATGGTGCCAACATGTTTAGGCAGGCTATCTTAGAATATGCTACGCGAGTGGGTTCAGAGATGCAAAGAATCTGCGAAGAGAAGTGACGAGAGAGGCATTTTGGCCAGGGATATATCGAGATGTGAAGCAATTTGTGAAAAGTCGCCAATGAAGCTATGGTTGTGTCATTGTGAAGTGTGGTACCTTGATATGGATTATAGGGTTTTCGACAATGAACATGTGGTGGGTAGAACAAGGATAGTGGTGTTGTGAAGTGCAGACAAATTGTGAGTGAAAGCGTGCGACGATGTGTGGTGAAGGGAAGGTGAGCCTAAGCCAAGCAAGGAAAAAGCACGCATCACAAGCTAGGGACACCATCAGAAGAGCAGAGGGCCGTAACCCCAAGGAGGAGGATGAAAGCAGTTTTTTTACGAAAAAAAACTCTTCAAAAGGGGCCCAATGTCATGAGTAAAGGGGCACGGGGCGCGCGCGGACAGCGCAAGGCGTCGATGGTGTGCGGGGAATGGAAAAATCCCGATGGTGTGCACACCCGCCACGTCGACGCAAGCCATGGGGAGGAAGGCGCGTGCCACGCGACCCGACTGAGGTGCGGAACCAGAGGATCAAGCAGTCATTGTTCGGTGGGGTCGTCGAGGAGCAAGTGTGGCAAGTCAGCGTCGCACCCGCGACGAGAGAACTAGGGCCTCGTTCTGGGGGCAGCGGCACGAGAGGCTCGGGAGGGTAGCCGTCGACCTTGGCGTCACCCAAGTGAGGCTCCCCGAGCTTGCAGCAGCCTCATTCAGCAGTTCGCAGGGCACCTACGGCACTACCACAGCTCGACGAGACGGCAACCCGCCGACAATCACCTGGAGAGCCACGTCGCAGTTTGACCCAGTGGCACCAAGAGGATAGGCCGAGGGTTAGGCCTAACCGGACGAGACGACGTTCTCGAACGAAGACCGACGGTCAGCGACGAGGACGACTAGCGAGGCGGCAGCTTCGACGACGGCGACTCCCAGACGTCGAGGAGTAGCATCGACGGGATCAGCGTCGACTTTGGCGCGGAAGCGAGGCGACGGACTCACGCGAAGTAAGAACGTCCATTCGCATCGCTAGACCAAGACGCCATAGTTGCCACTTTCGGGCCACTCAGGCCGAGCTTAGTGAAGTGTTGGTGTATTCTTTGTACCGCGGGGCATTTTTGAATATGTGACTTCTAATTATCTAGCGTGTTAATTTTGTCGTTTGCAGTGTTGTGGTTTATAAAGGGGGTTTGCAGTGACGCCACGGTCTCCGCCTCGCTCTCTCCCAATTCCTTCCTCGTTGCAAGCGCTCCCGAGATACGTGACAAACCTGTTACAGTTACTGTGAAAAAGTAACGCCGCTATTTTTTGTTATTTTATAAAATAAGTAAAGATCACAAACGAAATGATAGAATTTATTAATAAAAACATACGAAGGAATGCGGGTTGTCAAATTTGCACATGCTAAAAACCAGGACGAAGGAAACCTAAAAAAGGTCCCAACACAAGCAATCGTTGTGTACGCCTTATTTTGTCGCATCTGTAAACGTCCTAGGAAACTAGAAGTGGAAACGTGGTTGAAGCACTGAAATGACGGCAGTATCCTAGGGCATCTATTAACGATACCCAGAAGTGCATGCGAAGAGGAAACGGGGAGTGCGTCACCAGTGAAGATAACGTCCATTGTGCCTATTCCTATGTTCAAGGTATGAAGAAGGGAATTTTTGAGGGCTCGCTTGCTTGGTGGTTTAAAGCACAACCCATTACAAAGGGCTGATCCATAATCTTCATCGGATTAGTCGTCACGTCAACAAAGTGCACATAATGCCTTACAGACGTGTAGCTGGTGCCTCGCTTCTCCGCAGGATGACAAACATTGGCATAGTAGGTGCTTCCCAACTTCGCAAAAACTGTGATTTATGGCGTATTGGGTACCTTGCTAGTGTACCTGTATTAGTAGCCCAAGAGAGCTTACAACGGGCTCTAGAAACGCCGCTCTTCCAGCTTTCGCTGTGACTGTGCTGCGGTTTCAGCGCAGGCCTGGCGTTTTTTTTTTTGTTAAGGCCATGTTCAAGGAGTATCAGACAGTGTTCGGAGAGCTTTGCGTCCGCTCGGCATACAAACCGTTTTTAAGCCCCGTTATACCTTGGGACATGCGTTCGCGAAACCCAGAGACCGCGCACCCGCGGACGATCAGAGTGGGGTCATGTACAAGTACGATTCGGGGATTCCGAGGCGACTTAAATCTGCGGAACGGGCAGGAAAGAATCATTGAGGCTTAAAGAGCACAAAAGGGACGTTGCTAAAGCAACCCATGCAACGCGTTCTTAGACTGGGCTTGTTGAACCCTGCTGGCAACAGGGCATGGCCTTGACCTAAACGATGGGACGACGCTGGCTCGTGAACGAAGGTGGGGGGAGAAAAGTGCTGGAACTGTCGTTCGTTCGCCGCGACGCTTCGGCCTTCAACAACCTGAGATGCCAACTGCATAGGATACGAAACGTCTTCATTGTTATTAATGTTGTGTTAAGTCGGAGTGAAAAGTTTACAATCAGTTCCAAAGAGGTTTTAGAAACTGTTGCGCTAGTTCACGGTGTTTCTGGCTCCCAGCCGTTCAGCTCGCTGCTGCTTTCCAGCCGCCGTCAAACGTGATTAGCTCGGAGCCTCAGATGAATGAGACCATAAACTGGCGTCCTATCGCTCCACCGGTACACCGCAAACAGGGCTGGAAGTCAAGGGACAAACAGGATATATATGCCGAAAGAAAAAAAAAACGGCGATATTTTTGTTTGTCTGGGTTTCTATATGTTACGTAGCCACATTCAAAGTCGACGGAACCAAAAACTTTATTTCCAAAAAAACGCTCCCAGGGCTGCAAAGCAATATTTGAAGGTGCCGGCGGGGCGTCCTGTTTTGCTCACTGCAATATTTTCGGATTTCACGGCCGAATTCAACGCCAACTATAAATTCTGTGTCGAAAATATGTTCTGCTTGTTTTAATACGCATTACTGTGAATTACGTCCGTGCGTTATGTATGCCGTCCTTAAAGGAAAACAATTAAAAATGGCAACACAGCATAAATCAAAAAACGTTTTCTGCGTTTGATTCGCCTTGCGCCTTTTCCTATTTCATCCAGAAGCTTCAAAACAGTGACAAAGATAGAAAAGAGTCTGTGCAAACGTTTTCGCAATGGATGGTTTTCCTACGGGCAGCGCAAAAAAAGAAAAATATAGTTGAAAAGCGAGTTTTTTTTTTTTTTTTCAGAAATGCTCATTTTCAAAAAAAAATTTAAGAAAGATCCGGTCTCAATTATGATAAAGATTTTTTATCAAAGAGCGCTTATGTCAGCGGAAAACAGGTTTTAATATCATATGTCCTTTTTCCTTTGTTCACGAGAATAACGGGCCAAAATGACCTTTGCTGTGTGGGTTCCCTTGAGTGCGATTGATGGTTGTTATCAGCTTGTATTGTGCGTAAATCTACAGTTTTATTTATTCTGCTGCAGCAAAACTTTGGTTTCCTGTCTTGTCGTCAAGAAAAATGTATTGTGAGATATTATTTGTGTATTGCGTGTGCGGGGATGGGCTGCTGCCGCTCTCTAATGGGCTAACGTGTACACAGTTTGCAGCCTATAACCTGAACTACCCCGCATTATTCGCTATCAGGAGTACGCGGGACACCGCGAGCACAGGTTTAGGTGATAGCCAAAACTCTCCTTGCGCACCAAAAAAGCATCTGTATGAAGCGACAGGTCAACTTAATCTGTCACTAAATGTCACAATCAGCAGGCGCGCTGTTAGGAGGTGCTTTCTCACTGCCTGCTTGCTTCCCTTCCATTGCGTGCATTGTACGCTCACCATCTCCCCATTCTACGCACACTGTGCTTAAACAACATTCGTAAAAAAGTTATCTCAGTCATTTCCAAGCCGTTTATTTCGCTTCCCGCGATCACATGTTTTCGGCATCGCAGATAACGTCTTCCTGCATCATCTCGACCTTTGCCTCAACGTTTCAGCAGCTAGAAAACGTGCGGTACGGCATGATTAAGTCATAAGTGGCAACACCTCCTAGACAGCTTTCAAGCCTGCGCGTCACGTGATGTGACGTCGACGACGTCACATCGCGCCGGCCTACCTCGGCTGCGAGCGCTTGCCGCGCGCGCGCTCCTCACGTGAACTACTGCCTCTGACCGCTCGGACGAGATCGCCAGGTCACATGATTTATCAGGGTAACGAGAAATAATGAATATCATGAATGGATAAATATATTTATTATCGCAAGCAGACGCCGTCTGCATAAGTATCACAGTGCACACTGTTCTCGGCCCAGATAGACGGCGGCCAGCAAAAGATATTTCACTTAATACTGAAGATGTGCCAAAAGTACAGAATGCAGATGTTGCCATAAAAACTGCGCAGCATAAACGGGTGAACGAATGGCAGAGAAACAAGTTATTGCACTTATTAGAGGCACATAGTACATCATATCACAGATAACTATCTGTTCTTTTGTCAAAGCAGGCACAGTTTGGATCTCAATAAAATGAAAGAAAACAAAATATAACACATTGTTGCACCAAAAACATTCCGAAACTTTGGAACATGAACAGCATACTCCCATTTAAATTGTAGGTTAGAGGAATATATTGCATTCATTTATCACAGTAATAGTAACACACAAGATATCATATTGTGAATTCAAGCACTTTTCAAAACGTCGCAATACATAAACACACTGGTGACTGAAGTGTGAACCATAGCACGATAAATAAGTCACACAAAGAAACTAATTGTACTCCTGCTACAGGTGCAAGCATGTCCTAGAAAACAAAAGTCACACAAAAATCCCAAACACAAATCACATTGCACACCAATATATCTCTAAGAAAGTGCACAAGAAAAGCATACATAGCGCGAGGTACCAAACATGGTCCCTCCAACTAGCAGGCACTGAGACAGCTCAGTGAGCAAATGAGCACAACACGTTGACATGCCAAGAACACGTAAAAACAGATTTTAAATCTATGTACTGTCATTTAATACGAAACAATCCGAAACAAGGCTCGTTGCACAACAGACAGAAGTATGACAAGGAAATCAAGTCGGAACTGTGAAATAAACTGACCTCAGTGCAGTTTCACACGAATAAATGTGGAGAACGCTTCACCTGGAAAAATTACTTTTCCAGAAAGATTTGGGCCTTTCTGTTTTTTGCCTTCTGTTCCTTCCCAATGCGTAAGAGATCGTTCCTCTGCTTGCACAAGTTGTTAAGCATGATGTTTGTTGCGCAGTTTGCTACTAGCGTGACGAGGAAATCATAGGCGTGTCCATTTTCACACGTATTTATGTCCTCAAGCCTCGGCAGACATTGCAGTGTCCATTGCCGAACGACATTCTTTTGGTTCGGGCCATGGAGAAGCTGGGTGAAGTTACTTTGCGTCATAAGCTTTCTAACTACAACCTCCGTGTACGTAACTATTGTAATCACAAGGGCGATGGAAATCTGAGGCCACCTCGATCCAGTTGCGTGATTAAAGAATGGGTGTCCTCTTCTGTTTCGGCCTCATTTATGGTAATGACAAAGTGCCCTTGGCATTTTGTACTTGAGAACTTTCATCGCCGTCTGTGCGCAATACCCGCAAACATAACCAATTATTGGCATTTGAGCTCTGAGCTCGTCGAGGTCAGCATCGCTGACGTGAACAGTAAAAGAGCTACCTGCATCACTGGCACGGTCTATTTCTTCAATGCCTCTGAGGGCATCGCTGCTCATCCTTGGAAGGGGATTTTGGAGGCGAATCCTGCCCTCTGTTTCGCAAAGCTGACGAACAGATATGTGGTACTGCCCGCCAGCCATCTGCCTGTATTATCCGAAACGACTCTCAAGGAGATCCGCTTGGACTTTGCCTAGTAGGATGTACTTGAAGTGAAGCTCACTAGTGCAGTACTTTACCAATGCCAAAAGGGATTGAGCAGAGAGCCGCAGGGCACTCAATGTCTCCTGGGTATGTACTCCAGTGTCGTGCCTATAAAATTCCCACACGTCGAGCCATGTGATAAAAGCATTCAGAAAGCTTGCCTTTGGGTCATCTGTCTGGTTTGACATGGGCTCTTCATAGACATTACGGTGATGGAACCTTTACTAGGTGTCTTTACATTGACAATACTCCACCAGCGAAGAATGATTTTGATGAAGTCTGCTGTCGCTGCCGCATGTTGAAAATCGACTTCGCCAGTGCGAGCAGTCAGGGCTTCGGCTACGTGTGGATTAAAAACCTGCAGCACGTCCTGCCGTTCCAAGTTGCTGGGATTAGAGCTGATGTCAAGCCATACTCAGACTTTAGAAAAAGATGACTCCTCTTTATGCAAATCTCTCAAATGCTTAAATGAGGCCGTCATTTTGCATTCGGGACGAACATCATTGTTCGAAAGCTCAAAGCGTGGGTAGAAAAAGCAAGTTCCATAATTTTTTTGGTTGAGCCAGTTATTCCTTATGCATTTAAACAGATGCACAGCATCTACCACGTAAAATAATGGTCGAGCTGGGTCGGCCGGATGCGGGTAAACATGGCTAAGCTTTGGTTTTGGCAGAAACATCTTCATTGCCTTCCTGTTGAGCGAGTTATTGTCGCAGACAACGGCTATGACCCTGTATCCAATCTTTCTAAGCGCAAGATAACCTTCTTCAGCATGGCATGACGGTCATCACCCTGTAAGGTTTTAACCGGAATAATGTGCGCCACCTCCTTGAACGAGCTCAGTAGACTTTGTATCATAAATACATGCACCGACGTGGCTACTTCATTCGAATTGACTGCTGGACCACATATGTTCCCACCGTTGTAATCTAAACAAGGCTTGATATGAATCTCGTGAAGCATCAGCGTCACGTGTTCATGTGGCTGCAGATGTTTGAATCTCTGGGAAGCATACTGAAGGAAAGTGGCATCAGATGAATCGATTTGTGGGCACATTTGAATAGACGAGCACACATTTCTAATAGGCTTGGATGCGGCAAGGTTAGTACACTCGTTCTTCTTAGAAACTTGTACGCATGTGGTGATACTGTATGCAAGATGCATGCAACACCATTACATGTGCTCTGTACTGAATACGCTTTGCAGAAAGCAATAGCAGCTGCTCCTTCATGAACTTTACCACCTCTTTCTTGTCTTCAGTAATGCTACCTTCCAATTTGTCGAGAAGGTATTGTATTGCAAGCGACTGGTGACGACAACTGCAGCGCTCCTCAGACAGCATGCAAAGGTTGTTCAAAATTTCCAACAAGGAACTTACTTTCTGAGCTGAGTCAGGAACAACAGCGCTACCAAGGTTCTTGATTTGTGATCCTTGACAGCAGGCAATGACTTCGAGGTTTTCAACCACTGTCAATGACGCATTCAACCAAGGTTCACGATAGTCGATGATGTTGAAAAACATCGAGCACTCTTCTTTATGAATCACAGTCCACTTTGGCGACACTGAGACTACTTGCAGGCGAGCCTTTAGTTGTTCGAGGGACGAAAAACGGTCTCTTTCCTGTTCCGCTTCGTATGACGCCAGTGATTCTTCAACAGCATGGGCGAGTTGGGAAGCTTCTTTTCGGCTCCTCTTGGCATCAGGTGTTTCTCTCGTGTTGTGGTCTGATACTGAAAGGTAGGACGGGCAGCCGGGAAATACCGTTGGCACAGATCCAGGACGTAACCGCGGTACTGGCAGTGCGACTTCGATAACTCTTCCTGTCCTTGGATCCGTGTACGATGTCGTCCGCTCGATGCATGGAGCGTCGAAATGATCCGCGCACACCTGCACAAACGAACAAACGTTGATGAACATCTGAGAAGACACTTTTTAAAAGAACTAAGTGCGCTCCCACGGACGACCCCCAGGCGACTATGTGTGAAGAAAGAGTCGCCGGCCATCCTTGCTACGAACGTGATTTTGTGGCCGATTCTCATCGACTCTGTGTCAGCGCTTAGCAAGGAACAGCCGCTACACGGTCCCATATTTCATATCATATTGCTTCTACCTGTACAATCAGCGAGGATCTGGACAAGAACATCACAAATCCTTACCTTAGTGCACGACGTGGCACGAAATCCTTCCTAGCATGGCGCGTAGCCACTTGTTGAGAGCGTCGCCGTCTTTAGGGAAGGAAAACACTTCTATCCTCTTTCCCGTCCTGTAGTTTCCGGTACATCCCGGCACAGAACACTTATTAGGCATTGTCCTATCACTAGAACATCACGCACGGAAATGAAATTGCAGCAAACAACAGCGGTAAACGACAAACGTGACTGAACCGACCCGTGCTGCGCTCGCTGCCGCTGCGGCTTCCCCGAGTGTCGGCCGGCCGGAAATGACGTCAGATCGCAGGGCGCAGGCCTGAAAAGCTGTCTAGGAGGTGTTGTAAGTGGCCGAAGCTGCCCAATTTATGATGTTTTTCTCGGCGTTTACTAAAGTGCTTTACCACGCCGAGAACAGCACAGTGGTGCCCAAAAAAATTAATTATCGCAGCACAAAGCGTTTAGACAACCTTTGTCATAATATGTAAAACCGTGGGCACTTCTGTAAACTTATTCATGACAGCAGCGCTAAAGTGAGAGAATGTGTGCGGCGCTGTTGAGTATAAACGCTTCCACTTTGTCTAGCTGTTCACTACACGTGATGCGCGCGGCGCATGGCTCGGTCAGGGTATTCTGTGCCGATTATTTACACGTTCACGAAAAGAAGATTGCTCAGAAAAATCGCCAGGCCTGCGCGGAAAGCGCAGCACAGTCACAGCGAAAGCTGAAAGAGCGGCATTTCTAGAGCCCGTTATAAACTCTCTTGTGGGTTCTAATACAATAACACTAGCAACGTACCCACTACGCCCAAATCATAATATTTGTGAAGGTGGGAAGCACCCACCACGACATTATTCGTCATTCTGCGAAGAAGCGAGGTTCCCTTTGTAAGGCATTATGTGCACTTTGTTGATGCGACGCTCGATGACGATGAAGAATTATGGCTTAGTCCTTTGTAATGGGTTGGAAGCTTTAAACGACCCATTAGTTACATAATTCGCATTGTGTGACGCCCGTTCCTTATTTAACTCTCCCACCACGCTTTATAACGTATATTAACTTTAGAAAGAGAGAGTGAGACAATTAACTTTATTGAGACCCTCAGGAAATGGATCATGGGAGCCTTATTGGCTTCCTTGGCAATCATATAGAAGTGCACTTGCGAGGAACCCACTACGCTATAAATAATCACAATTTTCGTGAAGTAGGGAAGCAGCCACTATGAATTTTTCGTAATTCTGCGGAGAACCGTGTAACCCGCTAAGCACCTCTAGGGCATTATGTGCACTTTGTTGACACAGGCAGTACCCGCTATCAGCACTCCGCGCCACCCACCTGAACTGCAGTTTTTCAAGAGCAATATCACGGCATGAAAACATTCTACCATTAAGGTTTTCTTCCCCGAGATTTCCTGGAACACCTCCATGGGTCTTGCCTAAACCGCCTGTTAGCCTTGTGATTCCTGCGATTACGAAGAAGTCCCTAGTTTCACCAATTGGCCTCAAACAACTGACCCTACATCACATTTATACAGTGTACGGCGGCATACGCGTGCACGTGTACACCGATGTACTTCTGCTATGTACTTCTGCTGCAGCCTTTGTCATCCCGCAAATGGTTATAGCTCGACCGTACAAAATAGACCACAAGACCACATCAACTGCCGCAGAGCTTGTTACTATCCGGGAGGCAATAAGATTCATTTCTGGAGAGCAACCTCGTACATGGACGACATTCTGCGATGCAAAACCCACTTTGCAAACCATTATTTGCGTCATGAGACAAGGTCCATACTATATTTTAGCCATAGAAATTATGGAGCTTCTTCACGTTGCTTCAACAAATGGCCACCTCATCACCTTCCAATGGATTCCTGCCCACTGCGGCATAATGGAAACGAAGACGCAGACGCCGAAGCTAAAGGAGCATTGACCAGTGGCCCTCAAGTGCGCATTGTGTTTTCACGGCCAGACACGAACGCCCTGCTTCGGTACGTAATGCGTAACCTCACACTTGAGCACTGGACCAAACCGGAGTGACGACACCGGCGATTACACAAATGGGACCCCGAAATGATGTTCTGTATGCCTCGTAAATTAAAACGACACAACAAGTATGATTCACCGGATTCGTCTTGGTGTGGCCTTCACAAGACGTTATGCACATATCATCGGCTGCAGTGACACCGGTCCCAACTGTGATCACCGTCAAGTGCCGGAAACACTTCAGCATATATTTTGTACCTGCCCAGCATACGCGCGCGAACGACAGAAACTGATTTCCTCAACTGAAGGAGTGCATAATAGGCAATTAAATAATGAGGTTGTGTTGGGCCCTTGGCCTGACGCCAACAGCACAACTGTGGTCATAAGAGCGGACGCAGCTTTCCTACAAGCCACTGGACTGGATGCGCGGCTATAGTACTGCGCCACCTAGACGGGACTGTACTCTCAGCAAACGACCGCTTAAAACAACGCATATAAGGCGGAAAGTAGGTCAAATTTTCGACGCTTATAAATGGCTCTCTAAGCGGCCTACTTATACGGCTCTCTTATGCGGCCCTTCTTCATGCGGCCTCTGGCTAAGCGGCTTTTTCTTATGCGGCCTAAGTTTATGCGGCTCTTATCCGAGGCCATCTCGTTGCCAGAAGGCCGTTTAAAAGTGACCGCTTAAAGTAACGCATACCGTCGATTTGGTTAAGCGGTATTTCAGGTCAAAATCTGTCCGGCTTATATACGGTTCAATATGCGGTCGAAATATATGTGGTACTTTTCGCAAATTTTAGAAAAAAAGAAATTCTTCTATATTGTAGTTGGTCGTGGAGTGTTCCTCTTTATTTTCTTTTGTTCTTTTCAGCCTTCCAACTCATGAATATGCATTTACACATCACAAGAACACTGCACAGAGTCAGTAAACCATGTATCAACACACACACTCCACCACGGAGATTTGAACCCAGGCCAACCGCGTGACAAGCAGACACTGTAACCACTACGCCACCGCACCACACGATCTGGGTGGACTTACGCGGCTTTATATATGCACTTCACGTTATCTTGGACGATTTTATGATCGGTTACAACGCTATAATTTTGCATATGTGAGATGCATCGTTCGCGTATATATGCGCGTGTATACGTGTACACGACCTTAAGCGAACCCTCGCGGGCAGTCACAGTCAGTTTGTGTGTGGAATTATGTTTCTCGTCCGACGGCTTGCGCATCCTGCACGAAGACAGAGGTGAACCATGAACGACGCGTTTCCGAGTGCATATCCATTTGCCGGCATCATACAGCAGCCAAACGTGCCCTGACGTGCAACCAGCCGCCAAAGAAAAGTATTCTGCGATGTTTGACGCAGTACAGGCGGTGGAAGTCAGCTGATCTCATCTCCACTCGGCGAAGTAGTCTCCCACGTCCTTCGCGGGCATCGCGTTGATGTCGGTGCCGTTTATACGGACAGTATTGTGCAGAGGTTCATCTCAGGGAATCGGATTAAAACACATAATCGCTTATTCGCGCAACATATGGGTTTGGTGTAGTGCAGCGCGTACGGGGCGACGGACCAGCTTTCAGAACGGGCGCGCTCATTTCTCCCCGAGTATAGTATAGACGATAAGTAAACTTGTTGTTGAGTCGAAAGAACAACGAGCCTTCGCAGAAAAAGAATGCAGTCACCCGAGCTCGAGGCTGACGGCGCCGACGAGCGATGCCGTGGAATTGTCATGCTGGGGAGGATGGCGGGTCTGAGGTTGTTCGTTCTCGTGGTTCGTTCGTTGTTGACAGTTGGAAGTGATGCTCCCCTTGGCTTCCACAAACGATGAAACGTAGTGCATGACTGGCGCGGAAAGAGCCACGCATGAATCGCTTGCATCACCCGTTATAACATTGTTTCCTGCCAAGCGTCGCATCAAAAGAAGCTAGCAATGCTTGAAATCGAATGAAAGTCACAATATGATCCAGCTTTCAAGGATAAAACCATGCTATTTCTTCAAAAGTCAGAAGTGGCCTGAAGGATTCAAAAGTGAACAATTATACTGAATAATGCAAAGATTAACGTGAAAAATTCTAATATTTAATGGGTGCTGTTAAATCTAAATAACAACCCCAAATTAAATATGCGCTTGTTTTGCACCTTGAAGGTTCATGAACGTTAAGCTCTACAACATGTCTCAGTTGACCGCATATCAGGGCCGAAGAGCGATCTGGTGGAGGCCCTGTGTTGGGGAACATGACAGGTTGAAGGTTGTTTTCGTATTCCACCCGTTGTCGACGAGTGAAAGTGATTACTTCCTTGGCTACGAGATGTGATCTGAGCGACAGGGGCCAGTATTACTTCACTCCACGTGATCCACTCGAGTATGCTTTGAGCTTAACGACGCTTTAATGTATAAACTAGCAAAATGCTAAAAGTGGCTAAACTAGGGCAGTAATCTTGACTTCTAGGAATAAATAATCCCCTGTCTTAAAAATGTGCCGTCAGTAGCATCCTGCTTGATTCGGATCACGGGACGCGACATGTAAACGTATAATACTAAATAGTCCATATAGAGGAACAATTCTTATACTCAATACGTGTCATAATTGCAAGCAACAGCTGCAAATAAAAAGCACGCTTTCACACAAATAGCACACCCATAAATGTTGAGCTTTACGTGTCCCAGTCAACCTCCCTTATGTTCCATAACAGGGGCGTAGCCAGAAATTTTTTTCGGGGGGAGGAGGGTTCAACCATACTTTATGTATGTTCGTGCATGTGTTTGTATGCGTGCGTGTATATATACGCAAGCAAATTTGAAAATTTTTTGTGTGGGGGGGGGAGGGGGTTGAACCCCTCCATCACCCGAAAAATCACCCTGGCTAAGCCCCTGCTCCATACCATGTAGCTTTGCGTGCACTTTTATTTAAATATCAACTGTCATGCAACATCCTTAGCTTTGGCTAGTACAGCAGCTAATACAAACTGTGCTTGAGAATTCAAGATTTATTGCCAGTACCAACACCAGGTCTACACAAAAACATTCTGTAGTAGTTCAAGTGCAAGTGTTGCTGCTTTTTTTTTTTCAGATTTAGCAGCTCATATAGCGGTGGCTCACAAAAGCATGCAGACATACACATGTCTAATGTGCAGCTGTTATTCTTTGATACGAAGAACTGCACGAAATAAACTGACACAAGGAGACGCATGGACAAGCGTCTTCCTTGTGCCAGTTAATTTCGCGCAGTTCTTTGTAGTCATGGTTTACCAACTTGCCCAGCGATCAATTCTATATTATCCTTTACATGCAGCCCCCTTCCGTGGCACTTACCACGGCACAACATCTGTCGGACATAAAGGGTATTCGCATAATGTACTAGATTTGTCCTTCACTAAATGTTGAGACCTGAATTGTATTTGTTCTTTTTCTGGCACCATTTCAAAACATGGCCTTTCCCTTGCAGTGTTGAGACATTTCTTTACAATAAGTTAGTCAGGCATTGAGTCCAAATCCATCACAGTGCCAGACTGGTACTTAATTATGTATGCATGGGTCCCTTATTTCCATGATCTTCTGTTCCCTTAGTGTAGGGTAGCAAACCGGATGCTACAATTCTGGTTAACCTCCCTGCCTTTCTCTCGTTTTATTATCTCTCTCTCTCTCTCCAAGCCCTTCCCTTTACCCATTACTGTAGAACTGTGGCATTTAGGTGTTTCATCTCGCACCGCTAATTGTTGTTACATTTTGTGCCATTTCTTCGAGTACCCATGTCAGTATTTAGTGCATTAATTGAATGAAGGAACATGTTATGCTGCTGCGCAGTTGCACACTGAGCAGAACAATGAGATGCAAAGCCATGAGAGAAAAAATAGAGAATATTGTCACGGTACAACGCAAACACAAGACAGTGAGAAGTTCTACAAGAGTAGGAGGACAGCTTGTTGACACAAAAAAAAATAGCAGGCACAAACATGTCTAACTAGACTGAAACTTGGGCTAGTTGGTTGTCCTTCATGATGAATCGGCAGCACAACCATACACGGACAGAGGAAAGGTACACGAAACACAGCACTGTGTTGTGTACCTTCTTTCCTATGTCCGTGTGTGGCTGCACTACCGATTCACCATGAATGACAAACATGATGTCTTCGGCAAAATCCCGAAGACCCACTAGATGTTGATGTTCACTGATGTCCCCATTGTCTTTCTCGCCTGCAGAGCTTACGCGTCAATACATATACAATAGGATGCATCATAAGGGTTCTTCACCTATATGCTCTATTGTTGGAGTAATAGGGCATTGTGTCAACTAAATAATCAATGTAATAATAAAATCACCCTAAAATATATGCCATATTCCTTATTGCTCAATTCTCAACCTCCACGTATTCCACTTCAGCACCTGTGAACATAATGGCCCCCCAAAGGATCTCGGCAGTACTTTCTCTGGAGTGGTTTTCAAAGCTGTTATTGGATCAGATTAAGCTAACTGAATCTCATGAACTTATCCTTTCAAAACAAATAAGGGGGCAGTCCACTTGTTATTTTCTAGCAACGTACTTAGCAATTTGGCCTTGAATGTGTGCACTTTCCTTGCAGTTGTGTCCCAAAAGCAGTCAGTGGCCTATCGGCTATCAGTAAAAATTTTCTTTATGAACAGTCTTACAAGTTCAGTAATGCAGCATTGTAATGGATCTATCATTCTGACATATAGTTTATGCATTCAAAACTCTTCAGTTGAAATTCCTAACCAGTTTCTCCATCAGTAATGACCACAATTGCTATGCGACTCTCGGTACCATCATCTGCATGCATGGATTGATGCATTCTGCAATGCTTTAATCATGCATCTTATCACTGGCACTGTGATCTCACAAGTCACCTGTGTCCTTCTCTAGACAGTAACAGCTATAAATATTTTGCATAACTTAACTAGTTTTTTTTTTTTCAAACAGCATGACTTACCTCTATTTGCACAGTCAGTAAGCCTGAACACACAGTGCACACTTTTGTAGTTTGACATTTTATTTTCAATTACAAACAAAACTGAGCAACAATGTATACACCAATATAGCGTTTGTAAACTAATAAGTGAATCTTACACTTTTACAGAAACAAGGTAAAAAAAAACTGCGAAAGAGGTGATCAAATAATTGAACAGAACGATTGTTGTTTTTCTATGCTTTAGGGGTTTCAGGCCTTCTCATCTGACTAGAATTGATAATGACCTAGCTTGAGTTTCAGCACGCCTATACGTAGAAAAAACTCTACTTTATTGCAGAGTGCAGGTCAATACATACATAGAAAATTGCACCACATAAATGGCAGGAGCTACCTAAATGCCTTCAATTATAATAACTATACTTAAACACAATAAGATAACACAGAATTGACTAGAGTAAGAAAGAAGTATTGAAAGCAGGGGCGTAGCCAAGGGGGGGGGGGCTCGGGGGGTTCAACCCCCCCCCCCGAAATCTTTCAATTTTGATTGCATATATAGGCACGCACACATACATACACACGCACGAACATATATAAAGTATGGTTGAACCCCCCCCCCCCCCCCCCCCGAAAAAAATTTCTGGCTATGCCCCTGATTGAAAGTAAGTGGGCCTTGATCGACGTCATACATGTAGCCTTGGAAACAGACGAAGGGCTTGAGGTGTGCTTCCTGCCTGTTTCTGGCACTTAATTTGCAATATATGAGTAGAACACACTGTGAAAAAAATTCTGTTCTATATCATGAGCTGTGTAGTGCACGTAGGTACTATGATTTATCACAAATGTATGACTAAACTAGATACCCTCTATATTAATAGGCCTGAAGTTTGAGGACGCAGCTTTTCTGTAGGTAGTGCTAATAAAATTTCAAAGCATGGGCATCAGCTATGCATGAACGACAAGTGATATGCTAATATAATGCCCTAATAAATAGGACTTTTTATAGTACATGCATCAGAAATAATATGATGACTGTATATGTTATACTTCGAGGAAAACTACAAAATGAACAATGAATATGTATATATGAACACACACATACACACACACACACATACAGTTATTGCACATGATGTCTGCCACAGATTCCAATGCTAGTGTACCTGCTACTCAGGTATCCTCAAGAGAAAGAGCATTGAAAAGTGCATGGACATAAAACGAACTTAAATGTCTCTAAAGTTTGTGAAAATTCAGCTAGCCAGCAGCCTTATCTACCCAGCCTAACAATGTAACAAAAAACACACAAACGAAATAAAGCTGCACAAAAAAGAACATCAGTTAGGCGTTGTCCTTGAGCTTGTCGAGAATCTTCAGCAGTTTACTGCTTGCCCAGCAACGTGGAAAACTCTCTTCCTTGTGGAGCAAACTTTGAATTAGTCCCAATGTTTGGGCGAAAGCAGACGGGTAGGTAACATCCTTTATGTAAGGTACGGTCAAACACAAGAAAAGTGCCTTCTCAAGCGTGCAGTCATCTTTGAGGGTAACACGCTCGTCCTCAGCACAAAAAATAAGCTTTGTTGCCGAGCTCGAAACAATCATGGGCCCTGGCAACCCATGGACATCTGCAAGATACTGGAAAAAAGTAATAAAAAGTAATATATGTTTTATGTTCTGCACAGCACATCTTTATACAAAAAGCTAACAATTCAGAGGTAGTGAATGGATGAATGCCAGCACTAAATATTGCAAGCTTTAGATGCAAAACCGTGCATAAATTGACATTGTTATGGGCGTGGTTTATGCCACAGTAAATAAATAAGTTTCAGCCACCCCGATACGCAGCTATAGGTGCCACTGCTTGAAATTTTGCTAATGCATTCAAAGCAGCCACAAGTACAATGTCAGATCTCACAAGTGTATAAGCAAGCGTTTCTTTGTGTTTCGCACGCAATGTTCATATCATATATCTGTTCCATGAAAATTGGTAAAAACAGCAGCCAAATGAGTGTACTGAGACCATAAGTTATGGAAAGCAGAGCCTTGGCTTGCTTCAATAGTAGGCTGAAGCCACCTCTCAGTGGTGACATATCATAGGTGGTGACAGATGGCATGTGTGTTGGGCATGTCCTTTTGCACTAAACTTGAGTGCTGTAGTGTCACGCTCACAGGGCAAACCTTGAAATACCTGGTTTCTGTTTCTGTTGGGAAATGGAAGAACCACAGGACAATCAAAAAGGCCCGAATGGATTGCCTACATTGACTTACATGATTGCTTATGTGTGTAAGCCTTTGTGCATACAGATGTACTTGAACTACCTTAAACTATTTTAAACAAAGAAATTGACTGGACGCTATTTAATGGCAGAAAAGGAACTCTGCTACAAACAAGGTGGACATAGCGACAGAGTCCACATTGAAAATACTAAGGGCCATGTCCTCACTAGGATACATAGCAGTTCCCAATCATCATGTAAGGTGGCTACGCATGTAAGGTGGCTACACATAGGCTAATATAAATATTCTTTGCAGCACCAAGGAAACAAACTTCAATCTACATGGATGTTCTAATACTGAATTTTGACATATAATCTTTCGTTGAGTGCATGATACAAATTACATTCAAAGTCAATGTCAGAGTACTTTAGCACACTCAAAGGGCCCACTTTGTGTACACAGATGCATGCAGTGAATGGTGCTGTTGTATATAGACTAATATCACAACTTTGCAGGTCCTTTCGGCTGTCAATGCACACATCTGAGAGTGGTGCAACCACCTGCTTATTGAATATTGTCTTTTTTTCATTGAAATTAAAGCTCTTTTGCAGAAACACATTCTTGTATTCTAAAGTATTTTGTGTTTGCATACAGCATAATTGGGCGTAAAATTACCCTGAATATCTCCTTTCAACGTGGTCTTGACAAACATATGTATTTGTCGTCTGGTCAGACATAGAATAGCTTTTTTTTTTAATTTAATATGCTGCGCCGAAAATCGCTGCATAATTGTGACAAAATTGTCGTGCGAAAGAAAATTCTTCAATGGAATGAGCTAGCTATAGACTTAATTGTAATTTATCAACTCTCCACCAGAAACAAATATCTAAGTTATATCTGTTGCAGTACCTAAACGCAGATTGCGACCTTCATGCATTTCGAAGAAAAGGTCCGAGCAAGAGGCTCCTTCCGATGCGCCTTTCACAGATCTATAGAGGCTCGTTAGGAGCGGTGCTTTGTTTCTAACAGCACAACACAAGATTGGGAGCATCGAAATAAACTCACCCAGTCGTGCATGGTTCACGGGGCAGTGCCCGCAGTATAGGAGCACCAGACAACTTGATGTGGCACGCCTGGTTCCCCTGGCTGGCGGCTGTACGCGAGCAATCTGATGCACTCACACTCACATCGCACTGACACAATTTGCACTCACACGTGCCGTCATAACTGCACGCTCCTCTCTGAATGCCTTTGACGTCGGTCGAGGTGTACATCCCACGCAGCAGGGCCTGATCGGCACTGCCGAAACGTTGAAGCACGCCAAGACGATCGCGGGACCGAATTCTCAACGAAAACAGAGAGACCACGCAAGGAGCGGGCGCAAAAGAGACGGACACCGCTCGACGCGCATGGGAGAGAGAACTGTAGGGGGGATAAGTCAGCAGCGTGAGCAGGGAGAGAACGCGATCAAAGGTGAAAACTTCTTTCGCACGTTGAGTTTGTTGACGTCGCGGGCGTTGCTTGCGTGATAATTTTGCGTATTCTCGAGTAAACAGAAACAAAGGCACGTCTACAATACGAACTTGTATACTTAAAACAAAAACGGTGCGAGGCGAACGAAGCAGCAGAGGCGACTGACGTAACTCGGCACGGCCGCTGCATTTCCAACGCACGTGCTTCGCACGAAATCAGATACGATTGCCATGGTCAGGGAATCTTGAGTTCACCGGCCAGATCCGGCGCCAACACAGGAAACACTATACGACGTCAACGTGGACTTCGAGCCTTGAGCACGCTCGCTCGGCGCTCTCTCGCTTCTCGCCGCGGCGCCGATCTCAATTTCCCGCATAAAACACGGGCCCTGTATAAGCGTTGCGTCCGCTCGAGAAATTTTCGCGTCAATAAACCCCGGGCTCCATATAAGCGTTGCGTCCGCTCGCGGCCGCATATAGCGGGCCCAGCCCGTCACCGCAGAATTTGTCACGCTTAATGGTGATTGAAGGGCCGCTTATATGGAGTACCTTGTGGTGGAATAAAAATGGGCCGCTTATGTGCCGGACGTTATGCGGGACTTGAATAAGAGTGTAGCGCTGCAATCGCACGCCGGCAGCAGCTCGTGCGTGCGCAGACGCTTCAAGGGTGTAGAGTTGAACCGCGTCGTCTGCTACGCAGCGCGCGTGCCGCATTGTAGGCCAGCGCACGGATATCATTGTTAATGCGGGAACTGGGCCGTTACTGTGCACTATTCTTTTCATAAAAATCTGCGCCGGAAGTTGGGACACAAAGAAACAAGGAACGACGAACTCGCGCGTGCTTTCTTTCGTCGTGTCCCGTCTCGCTGCGCAGTTTTTTCAGATGTTCCCGTAGCAGCTTGCCCAACTTTCAACGCTTGTCTGCACTAAATGTTGTGTAACGCCACCCTCTCAGCCTTTACTCGTGATAATGGGCCACTAGAAACAGTATTTGACAGCATACCTTGCTTGCTCTATCAAAACATCGTTGTACTGTGTGCGTTCACGAATGTTTCTTCAGTGTGTGCTGCCGCAGTAATCTTGGATGAGGAAGACACGATAATGAGCATGCACCGTGCGTGGTCTTTATTTAACTTTAAATAAAACAAAGCACTCAGTGGTGACTGCCAAGCAGCTGAGCGGGCTTAACACAACGAAAGAAATGGGAATGAATTCAGGAATTATTTAGGTTAGAACACCCGCCTGAATATGCTTATTCTCGACGATACATCGCTCATCGAGTCACTGTACGCTTAACTGCCGTCCATAATGAGCGCCGTCATCACTGCCGCTGGTGACATGACAAGGTACTAAGTTGGATGCGTCACTGGCGCCTTTCGGAGCCGCTCCTCACCTAAAACATTCCTAAATTTGTTCCCATTTGTTTTATTGTGTTAAGCCGGCGCAGCAGCACGACTCTTACTGCTGAGTGCTTTTTTTATTTAAAGTCAAATAAAGACAACGCACATTGCGTGCTAATTGTCGTGTCTTCTTCATCGCAGCGTACTGCGGTGCACACACAGTGAAGAAATATTCATGAACGCACACAGGCACCACGGCGTTTCGAGATAGCAAACAAGGAATGCTGTCAAGTTCTACTTGTAGCGCCCCATTATCAGAAATACAGGCTGACAGGTTGGCACAACATTTAGTGCAGATTATCGGCCCATTTCCTGCACTAACAATGATATCCGCGCACTGGCCAGCAATGGGGCAAGCAAGAGCCGCCGTAGCAGATGACGCGGTTCAAAACTACACTCCTGAATCATCTGCGCACGCGCGAGCTGCTGACGGCGCCTAGTTGCAGCACTGGCCGATTCACGATGCCACGCGCTCCGAGATTTCCCCTAAGTGTGAAATAGCCTGTACGTGTGACTGCATGCATATATATATATAGCAAGGTATATGTATAGCAAAAGCATCCCTTCAGGCGCACGGGTGGGCACGCACTTAAAGGGGCCCTGCGACATTTTTGCGACTGCCTTATTTAGCACCGCAAATGCGTGTAGTTATGAATGCCGAGACGAACGCAAGAAGAATTATGCAAATTGGTGCACGAAAAGTGAAGTTATTAGTCCTCAAAGTTCAAAACTCAAGCAGACGACGACGAGAAACGTTTTTTTCGGATTTCACTCTCCCGCTGACGTCAAAGACCGGTTCCAATCACCGCGCGCGTCTTATAAAGACATACCGGAAATGTCACCTCATGGTGGCCTTCACACAGTACATTGCTACACCTCTTTTTGACGGCCTTGTTACCATGCTTGCGACAAACCACGTCCGTCAGCTAGCAGACGCTCCCATCACGGCTCCCATGATTTGTCGTGTAGTGCACAAAATGAGTTTGGAAGACCTAACAGACCTCGAGCGCGAGTTCTTGCGACGCAGCGATTGCTTGCATGTCGTGCACGCCATTGCAAATTGAAAGTGCGTCGCTGAGCCCCGCGCAACGCGAGGATGGCTCCATGGGCCCAGACGAAACACTAACGCCCGATGACGCGGAAGGCGTCGGCCGGTAAGCGTTTAGAATTTTTTTTTTTCGTTGACAGCATCGTGCCGAACTGAGCGTTGCGTGTTTCGCAGGTGTCGGTGTGGCCGGTGTCGCTCGATGCCGCAAAAGACAAAAGGCGGAAGAGTATCGTTTGATTACCATTCCACAACGCACCTAGCGTCGTGTTCGTTGTTTTGAAAATATATCAGTTAGAAACAGGAATCATTTGTTTCTGAGAAAGCATAAAAATGGGTTTTGCTCCCCTTAGACCTCCGTAGTATGGCCTAGCTACCACCATATGAATATTGCACGTCACGTGTCGCGTCAAGCCAATCAAAAACGAACGGTCTTTGTCGTCACTGTCACATGACATCATGTCACTTCCTGTAACAGAAATAGCCGATGTGTGTCGCCATAGTGCGAAATCAAGGTAGTTTATCCCGTGAATTAAAATTATAACCGCTTCGATTTCGGCGTTGCCACTTGCGCAACAATATCGGTCCATTCCACAGTGCCAGAAGAACCGATGAAAAAGACATGCTCAAATTGTGTCGCAGGGCCCCTTTAACGAATTTCAACGCGCTTCTACAAGATAACACGCTGAAAAAAAGACACATGCGCTGTGCGTTTACATCTGGCGTCCGTGGCCATATTCTCCTTTCATCCCAATGTGTATGGATCTCCCCTTTTAGCGCGGTAATCACGTTCTTACCTTTGTCAATTGTTCACTTTTAACGCGATAGCGTTAGAGAGCTCGTGCCGCAGAGATTCCGGTGTCGGCGTCGGCACCGTTGGTTGTGAGCGAAAAATCGTCCGTGACCAAAAAATCGAGAAAGAAGCAAATAAAACAAACAATAAAAATCTTCGGTCCCATTGCGGATCGAACCCGTTCCGTTTGCATGGCAAGCAGGTGTCCTACCACAAAGCCACGATGTTACTTGCGGCTGCTTCGGAAAACAACACTACATAAATGCCATGTAGTGGAAGGGGTCTCGACGCATTTTGTACGGCAGACGTCACGACGAAAACGAGCTCATTCGGCGATTTGTAGGCGCAAAGGCGAGGCCATCAAATTACGTCGAAAAAGGCCGGGATAGTGCAGCCAGTGCAGCCACAGAATACTTATACTACCATTTACAGAAGGGAAACTGTACCTTTGACAGTGCAACGGAAATAAGGGTAGCGGTGGCGTTGTGAACTAAAGTATCCGACCAAGGGATGGCGCTGCGAAAACTATCATCATCATTGCGTTGAGGCAATATGGCTGCCGCATTGCTGGCGGGTGCGGGTGGTCGCGGTGCGCGCCCGCTGGTTCTGGGCGTTTATTCACTCCTGTCCGGGGGTTGTATTCGCGCGCGCGGCAGCCTATCGTTACTACTAATATTTCCGTTACGTCGCCAGGTGACCGAAAGGCCTCAACTGGCAAAAAACACGCCAAGCAAGTAAGCTTACATTGTTTATTGGCAATCGTGAATGTAGCAGTATACATGTAAACAAGCAGCACTGTCAGTTACAGAGTTGAACAATACATACAAGAAATAGAAATATCCATCTGCTTAATAAAATTGCCAGCTGAAACTGAGCAACTCTATGTCTCTTGGCTCGTTCAGCATACCTCTTATAGTACGCAGAACGAAGCGTCAGACGATACTATTTACGATGGGTGACCCTTGCACAGTACTTGCGTACAGTGCTGCCCGTCCTCTTTCTCACTTACACATGCGCGTTTGACGATTTGAGCGGTAATAAACAAACAGCATCAAAGCTCGCAAAAGATGCAGTGCCAGTAAGATTAGCCTCAGCCCGACGTACTATTTTGACAACACATTGGCGAGACCCACTCGGCGCTGGAAAAAAAAAAAAGTGGAACCACACTGTTGTGCTAGCTATTCCTGTACATAACGTGCCCTCGTTATTGTGCTCAATATCCTTGTGTTCGTGCCTGCGCGCCGATCTTTTTACGATGAATTCCGACCATTTAGCTCAACTTTCAGTTCAGCTAAGCTCGTGTGTTCTGGGAAAATACCATTTACGGTATCACGTTGAAAAGGAAACTTGGTTCATGTTTCAAAAGAGGTTGCAGTGACAAACACTTCAGTTGAGTAACTGTTGGCGAATAAGGAAAGCCTTAGCCTGAATCCAACATTTCAGCAAGTGAACATTCCTGTAAAGGTTGTCATGGAAGACAAGTTTCGAGAAGTGAGCTACCCTTGCTCGCCCACTGTTTATCAACTGACGTATCTGATAGCGGATGCCTGCGCGTGTTCCTGAAAGCACTCATTTATAAATAAAAAAGAATGATGTACCAGTGGACAGCACCGACAATAGACTGCACATGATGTGTGCGCGCACAATAGAGACATTTGGAACAGTAGTATACTAGACAGCTAGGAAGTGCTGGAAGTAATAGTAGCAATGTTGGAAAAATGGGCAGTGAGTAATCATTTCTGTCAAATGTGTATAATTAGCTTCTTTGTTTAATTGCTATGTTTCGCACTGAAAAATAAATTAGTCCATTTTTTCTGGTGCCAATGGTGCATAGTCGTGAAAGACACTGCTTAAACGATGGACGATTGCAGAAGCTGAATTTACATTTTCATTCTTCACTACCTCCTAACTGTCTGCCTCACTCTTAACACGGGTGTCACACAAAACTAATAAGGCGGCAATAGGGGCTAGATGGCATGTCTTCATGCTTGTGATGCGCTGCAGGTAGACACGGACCAGAAAAAACGAGAACACAGGGTGATGCGCAACACCTTGTGCTGTTCTCGTTTTTTCTGGTCCGTGTCTACCTGCAGCGCATCACAAGCATGAACACAAAACCAGCCTTTTTTGAATATATAGCTCACGCCAATATCAAAGAAATAGCAGTTATTACACATTCAAATCTTCAACATGCACAAACACTGGCCAACTCTATTGAACTCTGATTGTATCTATTGAGTGCACTCATTTATTTTTCTGTTAAAAATAAACATACTTTTAAAAACTCCGTGTCATGTGTCAGGTCTGTTATCTAGAACAAATATTATTTGCTACTTGTCTGTGGTTCCACTTCACATACAAAACAAATTGCTTGCACAAATGCAACGGTGCTGTACCCTCTTTTCTGGATGCGTCTGTTTACATATCATCCCATTAATGTATTGGCGAAGTTCATTGAATAAAACTAAAGACTAAATTTTCAAATGCTTTACAAATTCAACAGCCTGTTTCATAGAACACTGCCCAAAATGTCCTTATGCACATTCTTCTATTCTCCTACTCCCATCATCAAACGTTATTTATTCCAGAGTAGCGACCCGGAAACTATTCTCCAGGTGACCACTACACGAAATGCCTTGTTTAATGAAGGCACGAGTGTTTGCACACAGTTTTCTATTTTAGAACCTTCACAATGTCTCTCCCTACAAGCAATCGGTGCACGTACATAACTCTTTGTTTCAGCACTACTGTAGCTTTCCCTGCCATTGCTTTCCAACAGCCTCCACAATTGCAGCAAACTATATTCACTGGGAAGAACAAGTGCTGCTAAATGTACACTACTACTGGCCCACTTGCTACCAAGTTACATGTGATACTCTATGCAAAGTTTCACACGTAGATTAAAGTACAGTATGTGCACCCCATCACATGCACTATCCAAGAAATTTGAAGCCAGCACATTTCCTCTAAACTGAGTAATTCATGAAGCAAGAAGCAATAATTTGTGGACCCAATTTCGTACTGCTTCAACATGCCGTACACTATCACTGCTTTTCAGTATAAGGCTTGCATTTGTCCGCCTGGTAAACTTTGGTGGTGGATAGGCGACTCTTGAGCTTCTTACGACTTGGTGTGGGTAGCTTGGAAACCAATGATCTCTCTTTTGTCCAGTTTCCTGAGAAGAAAAAAATTGAGTCATGAGAAAAAGCAAGAAAGAAATGATGAAAGAAAAAAAATTGGTTCAATAAGTAAAGTGTCCACAACCATACCTTGTGAGGATTTGGGACGACAAACTTACTTTCTGTAGTGGAACATCCTCTGCTGACTTGAGGTAGGTTCAGAGATAAAGCATCCGAGCGGGTGCTGATATGAGCAGTTTCTTGGAGGCTGTGGTTGGGTTGGAAGAGGAAAAAATAATGATTACTGTGGTAGAAGCGTGAGTGGACTTGTGATTCATGTCTGAGAAGAATGTATATGAGAGCACTGCATGAGAAAAATAGTGTGCACATAACATTGCTTTGTTGTGAATTTGTTTTAGTGGTGACCTTCAGTGGACCGTGTCTGACCAAGCCTCAATTAGAGGATACTAAGTTAGTTAATTTCCCAACTCTATAAACTACATGGTATGTGCAAATGTAATATGTATGATTGTAAACTTACGAAAATGTATAAATGCATATACATACTATAAGTTCACTTGGCTCTACCATGCATTGGACTTGTGAGCATTTATCTCAGAAGACTAATTTGTGCAGAAATAGGTAAAACTTATGCTGTGATCTGTGTTACAAAGTTTAGCAGTAAAGATATTTTTTGCAAAAGTGAGAACGAAGTAAATAATCTTAGAAAATGTCATTGTAATCCACAAGCGGTGCATCCGATCAGCTGGACGAGTCGTAAAACCTTTTGAAATGACAAAAACCGTAGCGCATGCAAAAAAAAAAAAGCTATGTTCAAATGCAAAGCAGTGCATTTTCACTCACCGGTGCGCACAAGGTAGTCTCCAAGCTCCTTGCTGGCATTGAATTTTCACGCTGGCAGCCGGTGAAGCGCCGCAGCTGACGTGATTCACAGGCTTTAGACACGTTCGCTTTGTGGCAGCAGCATGTAAAATTTGGCGCACAAACTCGCATTGCTATATCAAAACTGATTTAAAACGGAGCTGCGTAACGCCGATCAAAGAAAACGACCGCGGTACAATTTGAATGTATAACCGACCGAAGCGCAATCGATGCCAATGGGCTGCTGCTTTTCGAGCGTCAATGTAATCTCAATACTTGTCCTCAAACAATCAAGCTCTTGTATTAACTCTAGAAGTAACACAAAAACTGGTCCCTACTAGCTGGATGCAAAATGACACGGTAACTAAGATTTTAACAATCTTCTGATACATTCTGAAATAAAATTTTTGGCTGCGTTGAGCGCCCCTAACACGGAAAATGCGAACTAACTTATCCGACCGCTAAAAGAGGAGTTAGTAGCTCCACTCTCCGCGCATATCGATGGAACTCGCCGCGGTTGATTTTTTCGCCCTCTGCGGCGATCACTGGAACTTGAGACTTTCCGGGGCCTGGTGCAGCCATCGCCGCTAAAAACACACACGAACTTTCAAACAGCTCTAAAAATGGACAACTATGTCCATCTAGCGGAAAACATATCAAGCCAACGCCGGTTTTCCAAAGGAGGCGTTAATCAAGGATAGAGTGACCTAGAATAGGGGGAGTGTCCAAAGCGCCGGCTCCCGCGTGGGCCTTTTGCCGTGAACTCCCGCGCCGCGCCGCTGCTGCGCCGGACCCGTGGGCTTTCCGCGCTCGTGAAGCGCGCGGAAAGCGAGGGGCGTCTGCTACGCGCTGTAGTTTCTTGCGCCGCGTTTCCACACAGGGCACATGAAGTCTACTTAACTTTTATAATGTGGTGCGGAATGGAGCTTACCCATCTTTAGGCGTTGTGTTAGTGCTGGGGCAACAACCGAATGCAAAAATCATGTGTCAAGCGGCATCAGCGTGGCCTAGTTCCGCTCACAGAGTTCGAGAACGTTGGTGCGTTGTAAAAACGCGCAAAACGGACACGCACACGCAAAGAACGAAAACAAAAAACCTTATTCGCACGAGTAATCGGGCAATAGCATCAGACATGCTCGAATTAAGAGTAATAAAAAAAAGTAAATTGCACGCGCAGTCAGCTGAAATACTTGCGCGCAGTGACCGCTTCACACTACGAGCTTTTTACTCATGGTCGCCACTGGTTTGCTAGCCATACGCACACCGCTTTATTCGACAATTCATTATCCTCCACTAGCTCTTTATTATGGACGGAGCACACCGGGTAGAAGCAAGGGAAAAAAAAAGGAAAAAAAAGAGTAGAGACGGCCATATACGACCGCAATTCTGTTGGCTTATTTTTGGTTCTGAGCTAGCGTGCAACAAGGCTCACCGTGCGCAAACATTTGAAAGAAAAGCAATGCCAGGTAAACTAACTTTATTCCACAAGATTTTGCATAAAAGGCGTAATATAGAAAATGCTTTACAAATAACTAGATATCATGCAACAGGCGGTAATATATATATATATATATATATATATATATATATATATATATATATATATATATATATATATATATATATATATATATATATATATATATATAAAAGAAAACTAGTCACAGTGAAAAACATAACATTTATTCTGAGCTTTCGGCCGGGGACCGGCCTTTATAAAGGCCGGGGACCGGCCAGACGCTCAGACTAAATGTTATGTTTTCACTGTGACTAGTTTTCTTTCATATAATTAAACCAATAGCCAGGAACATTCTTTCGAAACCATATATATATATATATATATATATATATATCATCATCATCATCAGCCTGTCTACGCCCACTGCAGGGCAAAGGCCTCTCCCATGTTCCGCCAATCAACCCGGTCCTGTGCTTTCTGCTGCCACGTAATACCTGCAAACTTCTTAATCTCATCTACCCACCTAATTTTCTGTCTCCCCTATATATATATATATATATATATATATATATATATATATATATATATATATATATATTATCGCTCGTTGCATTGGATCGCTGACGTCAGTATGAAACGTTCGCGCGAGATGCGTGCATTGCTTCAAGTCTTCACCATACGAAATGAGAACAGTTTCAAACAACTTATTCTCAACGTCAGATGTTTTCACGGTTCTCGGAGGTTAGCGTTCGCCCGTTTCAGAGACTTTACAAAAAGATGTGGACGAGTAGTTACATAAACTACAATCGTTTCCGTGGCAGTTGAGTGCGCGCCAACAGGGCACCCGACCCCAATTTCCCGCTCTGATGACCTCAATATAGCGTCCACCACAATTTCGTGCTGAAGCTCCGGAGTACTTAAATAGCGAGTCTGCATGGTCCTCTCTTGAATAAATATAAAGAGATGACCAGACGGGTAAAGCAAGCCTCTTTTGTCCCGCAGACGCGTGCAATCAGATGCTCTGAACTGAGAATCACGTTTGTTTTCGGGCGATCGCTTGTAACGTGAAGTGAGGCATACACTATGATGCACTGTTGTCGTTTCATTTACTTTGATTTGTCTTGTTTTTTTAAGGTAGAGCCTTAGATGCCTCATCAAACACGAAAATTGACCGTCGGCGTCCCGCGTAGCCAACACGAGTAATGCACAATATCATCACGCGATGACGTCGACAGAACTTGTGACGTTACTATGACGTCATTCAACGTGACATCATATGATGACGCCATCACATGACACGGTCGCTTTGCATTGTCTCCGTGATCGGGGGCCGGCAATGTACACAGAGGCAATGTAAAAGCAGGTGAGGTGCAGAAAGCTTGTATTGCCTTCGATCCTGTCGGCAGTCCGAAAGCCCGTTATGTACAGAAGAAAGCTTTCAGAGAGGGGCGAGGGAGGATCAATGCATCGACTGACGAAAAAGATGGCTTTAGTTTTCGAGTCATCTCAGGCGAATGCATGTTTTTTTTTTTTTTTCATGTAATTTTTTCGCATACATTTTACCTATGCGGTCAGTTCTTCAAAATGTATGGGTAAGTCTAAAATGTTTACATCGATACAGGTGACCACCACGTTTTTTTATAACCTGACGGAAACAAATCGTCAGACCACACATCGTCAGAATTATTTCTGGTTACAGAAAGCGGGTTTGCGCGCCACACACCATATCATTATTGTTAGTCGTTACGCGAATGGCAAGCATGTCAAGTTAATGATGCCATGACCTATCGGTCGTGTTGGGCGTACGTACATTCGTGCCCCTCCATGCTAATTTTCGTGTATACAACGTGAACGAGACGCGAGTAATTTTTTACTTTTGGTACAGCGGCCACGCCGACTGACACATTCGGCTTCGCATGAAATGGCTTGAAACAGCAGAGCGCCGTAGGCAGCCTTGTAAAACAAATCGAATGCACGAAATAAAAGATAGGATATGAAGGGTGCAAACGTGTTAGCATGCATGAGCTAGTTACTATACGTGCATTATGTGCTACGTTCTCCTGGTTATCTCCAGTTTATTCTTTCCTGCAGCAAGTTTTCGTTCGTCATTCCACACGAAAGTTAAGCGACTTTTCTCACTTTGAAGTGCGCGCAGGATGCGTTCCTCAAACAGCCGCGGAAGTGTGGACCAATGCGGTGACAAACCAGCTGAAAGGATATATACAAAATCCCCGTTTCACAACACACAAACTAACAAACGCGTTTTCTGTGTGATGAGTCGCTGCTGTTTTATTTTGCAGTGACGCAGTATTAAATATTGCCCAAATTTCCGCAATTTCAGCTAATAGCGGCCAAACTATCACGCGCGTAGCAGAAGCTCGCCGCTTTGACGCGGCTTCCGCCGCGGAGAGAGCCCACGGGTCCGGCACGGCAGCGCCGCGGCGCGGAAGTTCACCGCAAAAGGCCCTCGCTCCTCCCATGTATTCGCGCGGCGCTTTGGACACTCCCCCTATTCTAGGTCACTCTAATCAAGGAAACAGCAAACGCTAGATATTGTGCTGCCATCTGTGAGGCATTGTGAGAAATATTTCTCGACTCTTTATGGCCTCCGAGATGGCGGGCGCGCGGCGTGTATCTTGGAGGCCATGCGACTCTTGCTTTAGATCAAAAACCTGTACCATTCGCGCGCGCGCGCGCGTGTGTGTTTCTGTGTGCGTGTGTGTAACAATACACATTAATAAGTATGCCCTTAATGGTTGAAGTGCGCACTAGGGGCCGGATTTCGCTATCGCGTTCAACTCTTAAAGGCGAAGCTTAAGGGTCCCCCAATTTTCTTTTTCTTTTTCTTTTTCCCCCCCGAATTGCACACGTAGCCCTGTTTCTTTCGCCCTCTCTATTTGCTATTTATTTCTTGTTTGTGTTCTCACCCCGCCGCTTGTCAAGTTCTAACAAACTGTAACACTGTGTGTGTCAGTATGTATGTCTCTTCCTCTCTCTCTCTCTGCTCTTTTTTTTGCTGTTGTTCTGGCCCCTCCCCTTGTCCCGTTCCAACGAATCGCGATGGTGTGTGCAAATGTGTATGTATTACGGGAATCTGTACTTAAACCCAAACGCAGTGTAATAATGTCATCTTAGATAAAGGCCGGTCCCCGGCCGAAAGCTCAGAATGAATGTTATGTTTTTCGCTGTGACTTCCTCTTATATATATATATATATATATATATATATATATATATATATATATATATATATATATATATATATATATATATATATATATATGTATAATATATATATATATATATATATATATATATATATATCGAAATCGAAAATGGGCTAAATTTCACGGGTACGCAAAGGACACCCAAGTACCTTTCACCTTTCAAACATTTGTAATCAAAATGAAGCAATTCCTGACTGTAACGTGAACTCAAAAATGCACTTTCGAAAGAAAAAATGAGCCAAATCCAGCACCTGTTCAAATCAAACTGAGCCACGTTCTTTAAACCAGCGCTGCGTCAACAATCGTGAGAAAAACAGGCAACGTGGCCGTATCCAATCTGTTTCATTTGTGTGCTAGTTGCTTTGCTGCCGTGCTTTCGTTCCACAATTGCTTTTTCTTGTACAAGTTGGCACTTACTGAAGGACATGATGTTCTAGAGCAAAACTCAATTATAAAAAGTGAGAGGCCGACTTTCCTGCTTCTTTCTGCCTCTTAGTGTTTCTTTTCGAGTTTTGCGCGACAGTGTCACGTTCTTCATTGGCTCCAAGACGGTATATTTGAAATGGAAGACAACGGAAATCAAGTTATTGGGTACCGGTCTATTCCTTAAAGAAGTGATCCTAAACGGCGCGGCACAAAAATAGCTAAGAAGAAGAAAAAGAAGAGCTGAAGCATTTTTGGAGGCCTTCAATAGATGCCAGGAACAAGAAAGCGCTGTAGACAGTACAGGACAGTGCGCCTGTTGCCAGGAAGGACAACTCGCTCTTCAAGTCTAGTCATCGCCATTACACCCGTACAACAAAGGACGGCACCGACGAAGGCACAAGATGGAGTTAATCTTGTCGCAAAAAAAATTGCTATATCGTTCATTCGCTGCCATTTAGACTATACTTTTGCGTAGCCAATTCAAGCCCGAATTAAAT
Organism: Rhipicephalus sanguineus; assembly: GCF_013339695.2. Classification (NCBI taxonomy): domain Eukaryota; kingdom Metazoa; phylum Arthropoda; class Arachnida; order Ixodida; family Ixodidae; genus Rhipicephalus; species Rhipicephalus sanguineus. The sequence continues at coordinate 208,181,719 of NC_051176.1, read as the reverse complement.
GTTACAATCTACGAAAGCCAAATCCAAATTTTACTCCTGAATACCGACGATAGGGGCCTATGTAGATTTTAGCCGCAATAAAGGTTTGAAGTATTTTGGTGACAGGAGCACACCAGCAAAACTGCTGGTGCAGGCCCGACCATATTGTCAGTATCAAACAACTGCGTAAGTGGGCTTAGCTATTTTGGAAAAAAAAAAAGAAAGAAAACGCCGCATGTATTCCGATCACTAACATCTCGTATTATTCGAGATGTTCGGGATGATCTCGAGTATACTTCGGGGAGTTAGTCTGCGTGCTTCGTCATCAAGTACAGTTTTTATTCGAAATTTTACATCGCGGGATCTAATCTCGGCCGGGGCGGTCGCATTTCGATGGAGGCTAAATGCTAGAGGTCCGTGTGCTAGAAGATTTGGATGCAGAATAAAGAAGCCCACGTGGTCGAAATTTCTGGTGTCCTCCACTACGACGTCTTTCACAATCAAATCGTGATTTTGGGACGTAAAACCCCAACAATTATTATTATTTATTCGGCGTATTTTTGCTCTAAGTTAATTTGGTCGATTTAATTTAATGCCGCCTTGCATACACCTTCTACGGCCCGATGCTTCGCCCATCTTCCTTTAGTGGGTGAGCGCAACGAAAGAAAGGTGCATCGTCATTGTCACCATCATTACACTCATCATCGTCAACGTGAGGCTGCTGTCGTTGAGAACGAAGCAGTGCGCAAGGTAATGAAATTTCTTTCTTTGTTTTGAATGCGGAGTATAAGCGTCTTCAGCCATCTGTTTATTCTCGGTACAGTGCAGGAGGCTAGTGAAGGGGCTTTCACGTGTGACGCGACTAGACGCAGCAACGACGGTGACGAGCAATCTGTCAGAGCTTATTTGAGGAAGTTTGAGTGCAGTAGGGTGGCCGCAGACTCTTTCTCATTTCTCATAGGGTTGTGATCGTATAAGATACGTTTGTAAAAAATATCACGCGACAACGTTGCATACGTTCGGCGACTGTCCGTTGTGCAGTTTATGCAGATTTGTTATTCCTTTAGCGAAACTACGCCGCTTTCTACGCTGTGATCATAAAGGTACCTGAGTAATGAACGCCGTGTACAGTAACGGTTTGTGAAGTTTGATTTGGGCAGGACAAGCTGCATTTATGTGCCTTCCTTAAGCGCGTGCCATCAGGAGCAACTTTTAGGGTCTATTGCAGTCCATTTTATATGCGTCAGATGATATCAAATGCCTCTCTTTATCAGTGGTTGGTAGTTCAGAGTACCTTTTTTCAGATATTTGCGAAACTCCGCTAAACTTGCTGCTGCTGAAAGGCACCATGCTGACCATTTCTGCGCGCTTAAAACGCTTGCTACTGCGCGCATACGTCATAAATCACGTGAGTGAACTAAGAATGCGTGTAGCGCACCACCGATATTCAAGCGCTGCAGTCGACACGTACTGATTAGGGAATTCGTGAAAGTTAAGAGTGCAGAAACAGCGCACGACGTGTGATCCGACGTTAAATACCGTATACCAGAATTGTCATCGCTTGTAGGGGGCAGCCATCTTTGGCCAGAGGGTGCGGCTCAGCTAGAACGAATGACCACGATAGTGTCTGGCGCATGTTTGCCGCCAGCGTTCGGTCACCACAAGCAAGCCCGCGGCTTTTGTGCTGGCCGCACCGACAGTAACTGGGGCGAAAGTTTTGTATGCCCATTCTGCACGTGGGTGACAGAGTAAAATGGTCGTGCCTATATAAACGGATGAAGATTACGACGTCTGTTTGAACCTGCGGAGTCAATCATGGTTAAAAGAAGTGGACAACAAAGAGCCGGTGAAATAAAAGGAAAGATTAGCTTGCCTTAGTTTAGTGATCCGCGTTATTTTCTCGCATCAATGCTTCAGTGGAATGAGAGATGCCTCAAGTCACGCTTCTCTTATTTTTGGTCAGTGTGTTTATGTAAATCGGTTCCCGGCGCTGCTCGCCTGCCAACCAAATGTGCCAAAAGGTGTCAGATTACCAAGATAAGAAGCTTTAGCTTGAGCCACCTGCGACGATAGCAGCACAGTCCTCGTTTATGTTCGCAAGGAGCTCACCTGCAAGGTCCAGTTCGTGTCACCTCAAGACGATAACCAGTACGCGTACCTTTTAGTGCAGAGAAATAAAAGAACTGCGTTCCATTTCCTTCGCAAGCTATACTGAACGAACCACATAGAGTGTGAAAGGCTCGTCAATCGTTTGGCAGCAACCCCCTGCCACTGGATAATCACGGGCGATTGTGATGATTCTGATGAACGAGACGATGGACGCTTCTTTGTATACGTGTGCCTGCGCAAGGTGCTGATTCCCACCTTTCTTCCCTCCAGGGTCCGTTTCCTTTTTCTTCCTTCCAAGGCGCAGTGTAACCAAACAGGCAATGATATGCCGTGTGTTTTACGTTTAATAGTTGCAATGACATATTTAAGGAATCGCGGAAGCGACGAAATTAAGAAATTTGCAGGCATAAAACGCATTAAGCTCGCGAAGGAGAGGGTGGGTTGGAGATCATTCGCAGAGGCCTTCGCCCTAGCAGTGTGCATAAGACAGTCTAATGATGATGAGTGATTGTATAGGGCAGTTACAGGGCCCCGTATGGATTATCTGGAGGTGTGTAAATTTCGCGCATTATAAATAGCGATCTCTAAGAACGTACTTATTATTATGTACTTATCCGCGCGAGGGACATGCACCTATGTCCCTAGCGCGATTATAATTGCCCTCGTCTTGTCTCTATCTCTTTTTGTCTCTGTGCTCGTGTTTTTTAGGCTATATGTATTAGTAATCAACGCGCACCAACTAGCCCAACACAAAATTTTACTTTTTAATGCCCCCACGCCAAAGCGCCCTGTGTGGTGCATAGACCAAGCTCAAGAGCGGCTGCTGAAAGGTCAAGCAAAAGAGCAATAAGCGGCGCGCGGTTATCTGCAGTAAATATACTGCGGATACTTTGAAGCATGGCTTGCATTTCCTGTTAGGCAGTGACCCTATAGTCTTCTCTTTTCAATGTGGTTTTACAGCGAAGGCTGTTATGAGATCACAACAACGGCCATTTTTGGCGCCGTAGTTGTCCGCCGTCGCCGTCGCCGCCGGTGTCCGTGACCGCTATCGTGCAAATATAAAAAAAAACGAAATAAGAAAAAAAATATTCAGGATGGAACGGGGTTCGCACCTGGGTCCTCCGCGTGGTAGCCCAGTATTCTACCTCAGAGCCACGCCGATGCTTGACACTGCTTTGGAAAAAGACCCTATACAGGCTTCATGTCGGGAAGGAAGCACATTAACATGTGTAATATAGCTTGTTAAAATGGCTGATTGGGCGAGTTGGTGATTCATGATACTTAGAAATACGAGCGCGTAACTTAATCAGGGACTTAGGAATACAAGGACTAAATATCATGTAATACAGCATGGTAGAAGAGTAAAATAACAACCCGGCGTCACACAACGCGAATTCTGTAACTATATAGGCGTCACACAATGCGAATTGCGCAACGAGTGGGTTGTTGAATGCTTCCAACCCATTACAAAGGGCTCTGCCATAATTCTTCATCGTAATCAGGCACAGCATCAACAAAGTGCGCATAATGCCTTACAGGTGTTTAGTGGGTACCACAGTTCTCCGCAGAATGACGAAAAAAGGCACAGTGGCTGTTTCCCTACTTCACAAAAAATATGATTTATAGCGTAGTGAGTTCCTCGCAAGTTCACTTCTATTGGTTGCCACGGAAGCCCATAAGGCTCCCATGATCCATTTCCTCAGGGTCTCAGTAAAGTTCTTTCCCTCTATCACTTTCTCATGTTAACGTATGTTATATAGCATGGTGGGAGAGTGGAATAACGACCGGGCGTCACATAATGCGAATTACGTAACTAGTGCGTCGTTTAAAGCTTCCAACCCATTACAAAGGATTCAGACAATTCTTCATCGTGATCAGCCGTCGCATCAACGAAGTGCACATAATGCCTTACAGATGTGTAGCCGGTACCTCGCTTCTCCGCAGAATGACCAATAATGGCGTAGTGGGTGCTTCCCAATTTCACAAAAACTATGATTTATGGCGCAGTGGGTACCTTGCTAGTGTACTTGTATTTGTAGCCCCAAGAGGCCCTATAAATGCCGCTCTTCCAGATTTCGCTGAGACTGTGCTGCGCTTTCCGCGTAGGCCTGGCGTTTTTTTTTTTTTTTTTTCTGAATCGAGTCTAATTGGCGTTATTGTCGGTGCAGCGTATTTAACACGTCGTTACGAGTCGACTTTGAACTGATGGACGATTGTACGACGTATCTGTCCCAGGGGGGCATAGCAGGCGGACTTGAATAAATCGAGCCAGATAAGGGAGCCAGAAGGCCCCTCCATCTCTTTAGCCCAGAGGCAGATGAAATATAGAGAAAGGCAAGTTCTTCTAAGCCTGGTTGGTGCAAGTTCTTTAGGCAGAGTCCACTCGAGATGCGACAACGGTTGTTATTCGAGATGCCACAACTGGTAACGTATGTGTATGTTTTGTAATGTTACAGAAGAAATTTTTGTTATGAATTATGGCATCAAGCGTGTGCTCAACAGATGAATATTTTATAATACCTTTTAATATTAGTTGCTTGCTCACAAACACCGACCAGTGTGTTGTTCACTAAAAGGCCCTGGAGTGAGCGAGTGAATGAAAAAATATATTTTAAGGCCAACGAAAACGATTTTCTGTCGTGCAGCTTTTCATGTATTTGTTTCATAGCTGCACACATATGGGAACGTAGTCTACAGTAGAGCCGACTAATCCCAACACGTGGTATTGGGACAATGGGCCCTCGCCGTATATTATACTAAAATATTCATTATATCATAAAGCTTCTCTCGAGCGTGTGACGTTTTATCATTCGATTCTAATGGTCTCATAGAAAAAGCTCTGGCACAGTTGTATATTGAAAGTGCCCTTTTTTTTAGAGTTGGGATTGATGAATAAACAATTACGAATTTGTGCGCATTAGATTCGGGGACCTCTGGTTCATAAACATTTGTCCACTTGCACTCAGGAGCTACCCATAAATCGATCCGTCTCGTCGTTCCTAGTCATCAGTGTAAGCATTGCAAGAATGAAATGAAATGTGGGTGGCAGATGCTCTTTATATTTGCATATTCATTCCCTACGCTTCGTTTTAATTGTGCACATAAAATGTGATTTAAATGGTAATTGATAGGCAGAATAGCTTCATCTGCATGGTTACAAACGTTGTGTTACAATATCGTTTAACTCGCATTCATATGTGTACAACAGAACAACTGTCTTAGATGCAGATGCAATGCCCTCTACAAATTTGCTATCACGAAACGGATAAAACGTCTTGTTTAAACGCACTATATCACTGACGGTGAACAAAACCTCTACAAATTAATGTCCAGCAGTTATTTTCCAGCGCAATTAAGAAAGTCATATAATTTTTTTTTAATTCATAAAAGATTTATTCCGAGAGCCATATGCAAGAGGTTAAAGATCAGCTGCAAGAGAACGCAATAGGACAGCACTTGCTTCTGCCGAAGAGCAATGGTATATTCACAGTGCTCTCTTAACGACAAAAAAAAAGACAAAAAAAAAACACGTTTGAACCCCCTCAGGCCGTACTGCTATATTGAACAATTCCCTACGACAGAGGCTACTGATTATGTCGTTTTCAGTCACAGTGCCTCTTTTGTCACTGTAAACTCAAAATTCCACCTCGTTGCACGCACCATGCAGAGTGCGCAAAAATGTCTTGAAGTACATCCGTTGCTTATGGGGCTGAATGCCAAATAAGACGACGTCTATGTTGCCTTTACTCTATAGAGAAGAATGCCAAAGTTGTGAAACCTGATGATGGCCCAAAATAGGCATTCTTTTCATTTTTAATGCAGGTATTCATGCTGCACCATAACCTTGCTACGACGCATTGGGACCAATTTGCTAGATTTCGGCTTCGCGACATCCCTCTGGCTCTCGCCTGCCCTTGCCTCGTGCCGCTCTACACTGCCGCTTTTCCTCTTTCGGTGTTTTCTTCCTTCCTCTCATTTAAGTGCTTTTCCGGCCTGGTAGAAAGTTGAATTGGCCAACACCTGTCACGGAACGAAACACTGTATTTCTGATCATCAGCGTGCCGCCATGGATTTTCGAGCTTCTCCTTGTCGCTAGCCATGGTGAGAAGCTTTTCTCTTGTTCTCCTTCACGTAATACGGTATTAGAAGAAGAACCCAGCAAACACACTAGGCCACTGTCTCCGTCTTCGTTCCGTGCAAATAAAGAGAAACTGCTTGATTAGAGCCGCCAAGCCCGGATGCCGGTCGACTTTTGGCGAACACAGAAAAACACTGGATTTTCGGGGCCAGTGCTTTTGCGTCTGCGAAAACATCGTGTCCCTCCTACGTATGTCTCGATAAACCGGTGGGTAACTGGCAAGAAAGAATGTCGTCTTCTCTGCCGCTTCGCCAGGAAAGTTGTCAATTTGTGCCGCATCAATGCAGAGCTTTGCAGTAGCTTCAAATTTTCTTGTCAGGGACAGCAGCACCGTCTTGGTCGCTTGTCATTTTTTTTGCGTCCTCCGGAACGAACTTACGTTTTACAGTGCCACAGATGGAAAGACAACCTCAGATTTCTTTCCGACGGCCTTGCGCAACTGAAGAAGTGCTAACCGTCATGAACAAGTTAAAAAATACAGGAGGAGCTGGTTGAGACCATGTACATTCAATACATATTTAGTCGGTGAAATGCGTTGCGGTTGAAGCTATCTGCCATATAGTCAACCTTATTTTTACCGCAGGAATATTTCCTAACCAACTGAAAATATCTTACGTAATTTACGTAAAGAAGGGCGATCCCACATTGGTAGAGAATTATAGTATACCGGTTTCTAAACTCCTGTTTTTCAGCAATATAGTGGGAAGTTGATTGAAATTCGTATGTCTAGCTACTTCTGTAAATTTTATATGCTGTCTGCATCACAGTTTCGGTTCCACGCGTTTCTAAAAGAACACACTGTTGTTAGCTTTATTAACTGGATTAGAATACAGTTGGACAGGTGTTTAATAGCAGGTTCCCCATCCCTTCCCCCTGTACAGGGTAGCATACCGGTTATGCCAAACTGGTTAACATCCCCGTATTTCCTCTCTCCCGTTTTCCTTCCTTCAGTGTTGATTGATTTAAAAAAAAAGCATTTGACAAAATCAGCTACCAAATTTTTATTTTCTAAGCTAGAGAGATATGGCATTACTGGCCCGTTTTTAGTACTTAAAAATTATCTTTCAAACACGTATCAAAGTCTCAACATTATTGCCACTTTTTCCCAACATGGGCGCTTTACCAAGGAATGAATTCTCGGTCCGCTCTAATTCTTGACATGTTAACGCGGTAGCGTTAAAGAGCGCGTTTCGCAGAAATTGCGGCGTCGGCGGCGGCGGCGTCTGTAGTTGTGAGCGAAAAGTCGGCGGTTTTTTTTTAGCAAAAAAATCGAGGTGGATACAAATAAAAAAATAATCATAAATATTCTGTTTGAGTGGGACCGGAGATTCGAACCTGCGACCCCTTGCTCTGTGGCGCGATGCGTTTAGCCGCCCGGCCACCACGCACACATCCTCTCGCATACTGACGGCGAGCTATTTATATACACTATTTAGCGTTGGTGGTACGCAGATCTCTGAGGTTCTTCAGCGGCTTGACTATCACCCGCGAAATGGCGCAAAGGGCCCACGGGCGCGCTTTTAAACGACATCGCCCCGCCGTCTGCCCGTGTTTCGTCGCGCTGCATGCATAGATATTGGAGCCGGAGGGCGTCCGCACTTAGCGTTCCTTGCGGCACGGTTTAGGTCTCCACCGAGAAGCGAAGCCAGGCTAGCTGTTGGGGAGGTGATACGAACGTGGTCCGATTACGCTATCGCGCTCTACTCTTGAAAGTAAAGCTTAAGGGTCCTCCAAGTTATTTCATGATCTACTGGGTAGATCATGAAATAACTTGGAGTTACTGGGAGTAACTTATATAATTTCAATCGTCGACGATACGACGATTGTAGCTTCTACCACACACCCAATTCAACTTTAGGTAAATAAACTACACTGTCCGATTCTGATAGGAGGCCAACCAACAGTTCTTAATTGTGGGCCTCCTTCAGAAAATGTTGCACCTTCATTTATGCGATTGGGTGAATAAAGCCCTTGCATACCCGGCATACCTATATGCTAAGGGGCTAAGGTGACTCGTCCCCTTATCCTGTAGCAAAGTGCGCAGCAGGAGGAACACAAAGAAGGAATAAAAAGGAGACTGCTGCGCAGTTTGCTAGTAGATAAGCCCGTACCAACTCGCCCAGATGCTTGGCCCCTTATATTTATTCACCTAAGCTTTAAAAGAATCTTCCTCTTATATCTGTGTCGTAAAGTTTGGTACAACCACTTTCGCTGCTTCCAAGTTGCAAACTGATTAAACAGGTGTTTAGAGGGAGAGAGAGAGAAAGAAATCTTTTTAATGAAAAGCCGGAGATGTTAGCCTGCATGGCTATTCGCCTGACATGCTACTCCAGGTGCTGGGAGATGGTGTGCTGGGAGGCAACGGAGCGTTAAACGCATCGGTGTCACTTCCCGCTGTTGCGTAAGCTCACTATGCCGGCCTTCAATGGACAGCTGCATGTGGTTAAATTCACTCTAGCGGAGTTCGTATTTCTCTTTTACTCAGGCCTATACTCGCTAGTAAAGCATTCAAATAAGCACGGGCTGAGATTATTATGTTGTCTAGCTGTTCCGTGGCGAACCACGCGCCCATGTAGGTTGTACTAACCGCTGGGCGCGTTTCTGTGAAGAGAAAACACGAGCAAAAATAGACATCTGAAAAACACAACTTCAAAAACTTTTTTTCTTCCTTAAAGCAAAAAGTAATTTGATAAAACTTTCTCAGTCAGTAGACAACTAATGTTGCTAGTAAATGCGCTATTTAGCATAATTTCACTAGGAGCACCTCAATGTTAAATTTACGACTAAACATGTGCGAAAATGAACTTTCATGCGAATTTGTCGCCAGCTCTACACACCATTTCACGTCATATACGTCTCAAACTATTTTTGGGCTACAGTAAAACTTCCTGGCAATCAGTGAAATCAAAATATTACAATTCACTGAATGCCGCCTTTCTATGAAAAAATGCCCAATATGGGTCATATTGTCAATATTTAAGGCCGCATGAAAAACCCACGAAGGCGTAAACGTTCGTGAAACTTATTTTAAGTGAGAAGCCTACGATCGTTATGTAGGGAAAAATTTGTCCTAGCCTAATATATGAAGAAGACATTTTTTGAAAACGCATTTTCCGAGTCATAGTTTCGAGCTTTCCGAAAAACTTCACATAGGCTTTGCGGCACTGAAAAATTTTTTTTGCCAAAAATATTTTGGCGGAAGGCTTCTGGCTTTGAATAGATAGTCCTCGATTTTTTTCATTCAAATCGCAGATGGTCGAGCGCCAAGGCTGGGACAGTTGGGGTGGAATGACCCATATATACAGTGATAACCACATAACACAGACAACCATACACACACGCGCGCGTAGACTACACTGTTTACAAAGTTTGGTTCAGGCTCGTGGCCCGCAACAAAGTCAACAGCGCTTTCGTGACGCGTAACGCACAGGTGCTGCTTTGCCATGGGCCCACAATATGTCGCAGTTCTAGACACGAGTCCCGTTTAAGGTGGAAGGCCGCCTTCAGAGACCGTCTCTCTGATGCGTATCGCCTGCATTCGCACAGAACATATTTTAGGCCTTCTGGGACGTTACACTGAACGCACAATGATGAGTCCAACGGCTTAATTTTGCTCTTAAAGTAGTTAGGATAGACGACGTTTAACCTGATGCGGTGCAAGCATGTTTCCTCTTATCTCTTAAGGTCTCACGCCATATCGAAATCACACGATGGATCAATTTTGTAAAGAGGCCCATACTAGTGACTAGCATCTGTCCAGAGGGATCGCTGGAAGCGCCAGGCGTGTGCTGATACGAGTGTCGCCGCGTCTTTTCTGGATAAAGGTATCTCGACCATTTCTTACGAGGCGTCGTGTCCAGCTTGGCAGCGTCATCAGCCTAGACATTGCCTTGTATTCCGCAGTGACCACTGTAGAACAATGCGGTGATTCAGTTCGCAGGCTTTCTTGCATAGGCGTTTCATGTCCATTACGAGTTGTTCATGCGTGTTTGGGGACTTCGGAGACTGAAGACTCAGCTGCCAAGCCTACGATGTAATTAAAAGCAATCCGTAGAGCAGACAGTTCAGTGGCTGTAGATGAAGTACGGTGACCGAGAGGGGCAGAGATGGTGACATCGGCAGACGGAATCCAGACACCAATGGCAGATGATGTAGGCGTAACGGAACCGTCAGTGTAAACATGACTGTGAGCCTTGTAGCTGTTTTCCACGTGCTGTAGAGTGAAATGTTAGTGCCGGTCCGGGTGTACGTCTCTTGTTCTTGAACCCAGGCACGAAAGTGACAATTGACCACGAAGTAATTTTTTCACGAGGGCTTCGTGGGCATTGATGCGCTTTGATAATGCAACGGGAGCAAGCTCCACACCACAGGATCGCTGTCTGAAGCAAGCGGATGACCCGGCACTCTGGTAACAGCGCAAGTGGACTCGAAGAAACTCTTGCTGCAGACGCACTGGAGTTGATAGGCGTCTGCTTTAGGCAAGGGTTCCGATACTGGGAGGTGTTTTAGATAAACGTGTTGACTCACGTACGGCAATAAGTTCTACGTACTAGCCAATGTTTATAATTCATATACATCGATAAGCACGCACCTTTTAATATAAGTTTTCAGATATGACGCAGCAGATGGGTCCAACTATCCAAATAATGAAAAGCAGAAAAAAATATCTGTTTAGCGTTCTGCGCTCAATCCTACCCATCACCAGAATTTTAGCAGCTGGGAGCAAACCCACTGGTTGCACTCAAGCAAACTAAGGGGTACTGATGTGCCTTTTCTTCGGAATATGAATATAAGATTTTAATATCTGTGTGTTAAAAGTGAAAAAAACTGCTGCATGACAAGGCGAATGGACTGGTTAAGGCTAGTTCTTGATGTTTAACTGGACGTTTTCCGGAAGAGTTATAGCGGCACTTGCATTGTACATCTCCGTTTCCAACCTTGTGCGATTGAACACGATATATCGCGCTAGATACCTAATCCGTTCATCATAATTTGTTTGACTTGATATATGAAACATTATGATTTTTGTGTTGCTGTTGTTTTTTTTTTCATGTAAACGTATAAAAACATCACAAAGGAAAAAAAAAGATGTGGGCTAGCAAATGTCTCCTAAAAGGGACAAAGAAAAACATTTCATGAAAAAACCGAAGCCAACGCTGCATTTTTTTTTAAAATGGAAAGCCCGTTATGTATGTTAAAACCAATAGGCCTTTATGCAGATTCTGCTCATTATGGCACATCATTATTATATCCGCTTTGTTTACCAGCGTTCAGACGTCGCCCCTGAATTACCTTCCCTTGAGCCTTATTGTCATCAGCTAGCGGCTGCGATTCATGTTTGTCGACGCGACCATCATTGCCGTTGCTCCGTAATTTGTGAATAAATATAGCAGTCCTTCCAGCATGCAAGAACCGTGCCTGCCACGCTCTGTGCGCCTAGCGAAAAGCACGAAGGCGTACAAAAACAGCCCCGCTCTGTTTTGAGGAGCTCGGACTCGATTCAAAAGTTTTGGCAATCTGTGCCGTCCGTACCGTAGTCATTCTGTTCAAAGTAAAGCGCGCCTTTTCACCTATCTGGCCAGAAGGTCAGACTTAGGGAATTGGCGGCACGGCAATATTTAAGTACCTTGGAAGAAACATTGTCCAATCTACCGCGGGGGAGTCTGCAGCCGACAGTCATTTTTGAGCAACGCTTATATACATATAGTCGGGCTCGTTGGTCGTTCATAGTAAAGGGTAAGCATCGGAGGAATCAAAGTGGGGCGCGGAATTTCGAGTGAGATTGTTTCGTCTCTGAATTCGTCTTCATATTCCTGTGCTTTTCCACAATTGTGATATTATAAACCCGATACGTGCACGCTTAATGAATGAGTCAAAAGAAAGCTGTAGTTGTAGCCCTTCATTACAGCCGATTCTACTAACGTTCATTTGATTTCTTTAAATAATAAAGGCGAGTTAATCTTTAAATTTACAGGCTTTCTTCCGCAAAAAGCGTTGTCTGCATGCGATGTTTACCAAGAACAACAAGATTAGGTTTTCTGAACAAGTGGCGAACGGCGGCCTAATTAGTACACGTCTCAAAGAAGGCATTAACAGAGCAAATACAGGACGAAGATAAGCGCCCGTCCTCGTGTTTTCTTTTCTTTGTCCCGTGTTTGCGCTGTTATCCGTGTTTGTCCCTTGTTCGCGTGTTTGCACTTAGGATGTGGAATATGATGTCTTGCTAAACTGTCGCATGCTGTCATTAGTTTGTACCCTTGATACGCATATGTTGCATAATGTGATGATCATCTCTATGTATATATATGAGTGTGTGTTGAATAAAAATTTCTGTTGGTAGTCAGCGCTCGCGTCGTCGGTTCTTTCCTTCTTCTTTTGTCTTCGTGTGTGTGCGCTGTTTTATGATGATGCGCGTGTCAATTCATTCTATTAGATTTTCGTACGTTTTAAGGCACTGTTTCTCTGAGATGTGTGTACCAATTTTATTTTCTCTGACTGCATTCGTAAAGACCACTGTGCCCTTACTTTTGGAAGGGCTTAAAAAAGCGACGTCTTGCGAGCTATTCTAGTCAAACCTATAGCATTGTAAGCATCCGAGAACAACCACAGCTGTGTTTATAAGCACACTCACCAAGCGTATGTCTTTATTTTTTAAAAGCACACACTTAGTGTAACGCCACCTGCAGAGTTTAAGATGGCGGTTTATGAACCCAAGTCCACACATAGGACAGTGCTGTAAATGGGAAAATAGCTGCCAGAAGCGCCTTTCATCCAGTGCAGAGCACAAGTTTCACGTGTAATGCTGACGTTAACATGCCTGTCCAGGGCAATATCCTGACTTTTGCACGAAGCCGTCATCAAAGCAACAGTAAAGGCAAGTAATGGTTCAGGTTTCAGTGATATAGCAATGCTTGAGAACGCCTAAAACGTTAATATTATCGACAACAACGCTTTGGTAATCGAGAAATTAAGGCAAACGTAGGACGCGACCTGTGACTCCAGTGCGGCATTCTAGTGCTATGATAGTCAGGTAACGTTGAAACTCTTTACTGTCAATGTGTCCTTAGTACTGAACCACTCACATTACCAAGATTACCTAGTCCGTATGTTGGAAGCCGTGCAAAATAGGGCAGCGAGATTCATCTCTGGCAACTACGACTATCATTCAAGCATTACCTTAATAAAACAAGAACTTGAATTTCAGTAACTGGAAGAACGCCGCGTCATTGCTGTTTTATGTTTGTTTCACAGGTACATTTATAGTAATAAATTTCATTCTTTGCCACTTCATTCTCCTGTGCGCACATCCCGACGCATTCACAACCACGTGTCAGTTATGTTCGTCATGCAGAAATGTCTCGTCATACCAGTTTTCGTATGTATCCCTTCATTTAAACGGCCGTGAGCGCCCCGAGACCATGTCATGTAAATCATGCTGCACATGACATGCGCGTCATGATTTGCATGTTAGGACCTGTCATTATGTTCGTCATGAACTCTTGTCACGCCGTACCAATTTTGGTATATATGAAATTAACGGAACGGCCGCAAGAGCCCAAAGGCCGTGGAATGTAAATCATGCTGTTCATGACATGCAAGTCATGATTTTCATGATATGACCTGTGATTTATGTTCGTGATAAGGCCATGTTATGACACACCGATTTTGGTATAGATCCGATTAACGGAACGGCCAGGGAGCCCAAAGGCCGTGGAATGTAAATCATGCTGTTCATGGCATGCGTGTCATGATTTTCATGATATGACCTGTCATTTATGTTCGTAATAAGGCCATGTTATGACACACCAATTTTGGTTTACATCCGATTAACGAAACGGCCAGGAGAGCACAAAGTCGTAGGCGGATGGATAGATAGATAGATAGATAGATAGATAGATAGATAGATAGATAGATAGATAGATAGATAGATAGATAGATAGATAGATAGATAGATAGATAGATAGATAGATACGCTCAAAGTCGCAGAAGTTCGCTAAGAAATGCTTCGCATTTAAAAAAAGTTTTTAAGGGCTCGTGACAATGACGTGGGCGGTCGGAACGTTTCATTTTCGCCCGATCCTGCGCCGCGCACTCGCTTTTAAGTGGTTTCGTTATCGCGTAGAGCGGCGCTGATTTTGCTCGCTCGCGAAACTCGCTCTAAGTGCACGTAAAGAGCAAATGCCGCGTGCATAGGATGCTGTCCTCTCGCTTTTCGGCTGCACATTTGCATTTTACGTGACTGTCTCCTCTCGGGCAGTAAAGGGCGGCGACGGCGCATGCAACGTCACAACTCCTCACGCATGGGCTGGTGATTTGGATTGTGTTAGCGGTATGCGGACCTTTGAAACGCAGTTCTCGCTGAGCATTCTCTTGGCAACACGAAACAAATGTTGTGGGGTTTCTGGAATGATATTTTAGCAGTACACGGCGACTTACGATTTTTCTTTAGTGCCCACATAAATGAACAGAAAACTGTTTTCACAATCTGTAAAGCTGGTGCAGCTGTGCTTTTTTTTTACTTATTCGTTGCGTTCAGATGTCTCCTAATGTTATGGGTGGGATTGAGTTACAAATCCGTCTGGATGAAAGATAACGTAACCTTGTATGAAGTACACTACACATAGTAGAACAGTTACAGGGCATCATGAAACGGGACAAAAAATTGCTTTTTAAATCACTTTAAATATTCTTGAGCCGCCGCTCTGCTTTCGAACCGCAATTAGTATATCTACCCAAAAGAGCGGCTAGAACGTAAAATAAAAGCTAAATATGTTAGACCCACACCTTGAGGCATAACTTAGAAATGAAGAGCAAACTATGTAGCTTGGAAACCAGGTGCCTAGATAGTCCATGCATATGCATATAGAATACTTACTGCCCGCTTAAACGAAGACTAAATTCATGATTCATGTTTTAGCGGCAACCGACGTTCATGCACTTTTTATTTTTTGCGGGGGCTGGGGTAAAAATTAATGGCGCTGGGGCACGAAGGGCAGAAGGCGTGAGCACACAATTGCATTACCCTGCGCTACACTACAATGGAAGGTTATACACCAACGGAGGCACCGACAAATCTCGTGTCATTGCATTTTCTTCTCTTTGCGCGAGAGCCACATTCAAATAATGCGGTACAGCGCCACACTGCAACACACATTCAGTCACAGCAGCGCCTCGTAAATGGGCACCACTAGGGTCACAAAACAGTATCGCGACCACCAAGGACAGGAGTTATCCTTGTATGCATGTGTCTTGCATTGATAATGACGACTATATGCCTCGCAGTGAGTAAGTGAATGAGCGTTTCAACAAATTTCGTCAAACGCAACTTCAATTGCAAGCGTGTCCGCGAGCAATCGCAATGCCCAATCTGCATCTAAGGCTTACACTCTTTAAAAAAAAAAGGTAAAAAGGTAGTAACTGCAGCATTTACGCGTTTACTACGTTTCACTAAGGTTCTCTCCTTTAGAAATATAGCGAGAGGTACGTTACGACTGAGCGTGTCAGGGTTAGTAGAGGTTACCACTTCCGTGCGTGACAGGTTAGTAAACGAATTACCACTACTACCAGCCGCAATATGTTATGCTATAATCGTGAAAGTGCTCTGAAAAATTTTGCCATGGTATCATTTTCTTAATCATGTTGGAATAGAAGTTTTGTGCTAGGTCATGGCACACGTATTGAAAGTAAATAATAATAATATCTGGGGTTTAACGTCCCAAAACCACGATATGATTATGAGAGACGCCGTAGTGGAGGGCTCCGGAAATTTCGACCACCTGGGGTTCTTTAACGTGCACCTAAATCTAAGTACACGGGCCTCAAACATTTTCGCCTCCATCGAAAATGCAGCCGCCGCGGCCGGGATTCGATCCCGCGACCTTCGGGTCAGCAGCCGAGTGCCATAACCACTAGACCACCGTGGCGGGGCGTATTGAAAGTAGTGAGGTAAAAACGTCAAATATGTAATTACCTACCCTGGTAAATGCACACCACGATGCCATCCTCAGAAAGGAGTGTATACATAGGGACACGAACAGATCGAGACACATACAGGCACGCACAGGATATTAAGGTTTCTAAGCGAAACAGGAACCATAGGATTATATATATATATATATATATATATATATATATATATATATATATATATATATATATATATATATATATATATATATATATATATATATATATAAGCTATATATACACACACACCAAATTTTGCGCGCCACTGAAACAATGCGAGTCTGAGGCAATATATGATTTCACGTAGCACGCAGGTACGTCTGCAGTTTAGCTGTGTGGCTTTCGTGCTGTGTCAGATGTCGGAATTCGCTGCGAATAAGTCAATTCAATCACCTCGCCTGGGCAGAAACCTCAAATATGTGGTATTCAGCGTGAAGATAAAGTGCTTCCTTCGGCAAAATGTTCCTGCCAAGTAACAGGTGTATATTTAACGTCGTAGCGTAAAAAAAAAGTAAGTAAAATTACCTTCAGTGTTTTTTCTTCTGTACACTCACGAAACTCGCAAGCATATTTCTTGCGTTGCCCTGACTCGCTGAGTTCTTTATGCGCTAAGATTTTGGAAGGCGTTTGTTTACAATGCATTGCGGTGCCCCTGTTCAGTCAGCATAATCAGCGGCTGCGGATTTGCATAGCGAAATATCTGATGTTTTCTTTTCCATGCATTACAAAGTTAGTGAATTTCGTTTTATCTCGGTTTAATGCTCTCATTTCCTGAGAAAAAAAAGCGAAACCGTGTGAAAAATTTTGTATTCAACCAGCCTTCGTTATTTACGATCAAACGTGGAGTCCACGCCGGATTATAATGAGGCTTCCTTGTCGCTTTCTTGCGCTTATTCGACAATGTATACGATATGTTTAAAAACAAAAGCAAACAAAAAGGTTTGCTGCTCATGCCTCTTCCATCCTTTGTTGTTTTGTGAAGCACTCCTGATACAGCACATTTCGCTGCGGGCATTCTTTTTAGTGTATCTTGTTTCTAGTTGCCTCTATCTTTCACTTTTGTTGAAGATTGCAAACGAACACGGGAGTCCTCAAAATTGGATGATTTCTCTCGACTTGGCAAGAAAACGGGACTAATCCGCGTTTTGACTACCAGACGATGTGCGCGCTTATTTACTTCCCCCTTATAGATAAGCAAAAAAAAAATCATCCGTCCACACCACACCATCCTTCGGCCGCCACAGTTAATCGTATAATTGTCTCAATAACTGGGGATGTTGATGGTCATCTGACACACCCTGCGCATTTCTCATGTAAGCACTGGCCTACTTTATGAAGAATCTGCGGCGTGAAGATTGTACACTTGCTGTTATCAGAAGTTCTCACACGCTTTGAGTGCAATTCCGTTGGTAATGTAGTGTTTTAGCAACGAATCATGAACTTCAACGAGCAATATTAGCTTAATACTCAAATCTGCGTGAGGATATCTAATACCCACGTCGGAAACGCTCAAAATAACTCCTAGCATGCGCCATTGCAATGTAGAAATAGATATATAGACTCACAAAAGCTCTTCTGTGCCTGTAGTAATAGCGACAATTACTAATAATTGTAGTAATTAATGACTAAAGATAATTTACTTATTTGTTACTAAAAGAACATCGGTGTCAATGGTAACTAAGTGCAGCAAAATATCTTTAAATGCACGACATTTGCCACATACGTTACTGAAATACAGTAAAACCGCGGTGATACGAATCTTGCGGGGTTACCAAAAATATTCGTATCATCCGAAATTTGTATCACCAGAAAACATGGGAAATTAGTATGCGACAAATTGGCATACGTTTTGATTTAGTGTTTCTCAGGGCCGCAGCGACGTCATGAACGCCTCTCAATGATTGCCAGTAAAGGTTTTAGACGTCAAAGATCATACTAGTACTCGTAGATATACGGTGCATGCGCGCGTGTGTAATTAATGAACCAGATGTGTTGTGCCCCGTGACAGCTAGTAGCCCCTTCCTAATCTTACCACGCTTTTTTGCATGACACTAGAGTACTGCGGCGAAAGTGGCTTAAGGAGCCCTTTGCACACGATAGATAGAGGCCAAGCTCCTTCGCCAAGACCGTCCGCTTCGTCTCTTGGGGTATTCGTCCACCTTTCATGGAACTTCATAATGGACCCAAGTTTCAGTCTTGATTTATAAAACGTGTGATTGCGGGGACATGACTTGCATCGACGTGGCAGGCACGTGTTAACACAGTAGAAAGACGCTGCTGCCTCGAGCACAGAAGCACGCGTCAACGCGTCGGAAAAAAAAAAAAAGCGCGACGTCAACGTCATCTGTAATCTAAACGCGAAGGCGCATAAAGGCCTCCAAGGCTCGCGCGCACTATCTCGGAGGCAATGACGCACCGCTGATGGTCGCGCAGAGCACATGCCCGCGCCCGCGCCAGACTGCCGCGTCTTCTGCGACAGCGCGGGCCGCACCTGTTCGTACCTGTGCGCTAACGTACGTTTGTATCAAACGTCGCGGGGTGCAAATCGGTTCGCAACAACCGAACTCCAATACATTGCAGGCTAATGGGACTTGGCCGGGACCAGACAAAATTTCGTATCATCCCGAAATTCGTACGAGCCGTGATCGTATCACCGAGGTTTTACTGTATAAGCAACACAACTTCGGTTGAACAAGGTCTTCAGTACCCGCAGTGGATGATGGCGAGTGATTTCCCTGGGATGTTATTAGGGCGAAAGCCTTACCAGCCTCATCAAACGCGAATTTGACCATCGGCGTCCCGCGGCGCAAGTGTTGGAAAAAAAAAAAATCACCGTCACGTGATGACGCCACAGATCGCCAAAATTGGTGACGTCACTGTGACGTCATGTGACGTAGTCACATGATGACGTCATCACATGACATCGTAGCTTGGTCAAAGGTTCGCCGATCACGGAGGCAGGGCAAAACCAGGTGAGGTGCCTCCGATCCTGGAGGCTGTGCAAAAACCACATTAGGTGCAGAAAGCTTTCAAGGCGTGGCGGGACAGGATCAATACATCGACAAAGAAGAAAAAGAAGATGGCTTTCGCCTTCGATTCGTCGTAGGTGAATGCATAAGGGACCCTGTGAATCTTTTAGCGTGAAATGGTAATAATTAAAAAAAAAGAAACGAGTCATGTCTGTGTTGCATAGAGCAACAGAAACTGCGGACTTATAAGAGCGTCACACGTAGTAAGATTCCACAACAGAACCTTAATGAAAAGCAACAGATAATGAAGCCGATGAAGGTATAGGGGACGTTAATTGTACTGTTTTAAGTGTACCGTCGTAATTATGATATGGATGTGAAGAAAGCGAAGTGGACGAAAAGACAACTTGTCACCGGCAGGGACCGAACCCGCTACCTTCGGATAATGCACCCGATGCTCTACCGATTGAGCGACTGCGGCGGTCGTCCCCTCTTCCACTTTATCGGGTATTTATGTGCATGCAAACCTGGGAGTGTTAGTCAGCGCCGCTCGTAGCGATGACGGCGAGTGTGAAACACTCTTTTTCACATTTATATCGTAATTACTACAATACAATTACAACACTACAATTAACGTCTCGTTTACCTTCCTTGTCTTCATTATCTATTGGTTTTTGTTAAGGTTGTATCAACAAAGAAACGAACCCTCGAAATTGCCTTGATTCTTTCATGCAGTAGAACTTGCAAAAGTGTCGAAATCCTATCTTGTGCGAGCTGATTCCATCTTATTATTGCGAACTTCTTGCTTTCATCACCCCGTCTAACTGTCCTCGGCTGTGTTTCCCATCCCTTCGTATCCATTCTGTTGCTTTAACTGACCATTGGTATTCTGTCCTTCGTGACCTGCTTCTGTCCACTTATTTTATTAATCGCAACATAGATATCAGCGACCCCTGTTTGTTCTGTGATCCATTCTGCTGTCTTCCAACCTGTTAGTTACGCCTAAGATATTACTTCTATCGCCCTCATCGCGGATTATTTCGTGAAATGAAACAGAAGGTGACCGAGAAAATATGGTACCATTCAGCTTCAAGAATACGCAGCCTCTTTTATACAGTTTGACAAAGGGCCGAATGAGCTTGCGGCTGCTGACAAAAATATAACATGGCGCTAAAAACTGAACGAATAACAATGAATAAAAAACACTTGAATCAAGGCATGTATCCGCTGAATATTAAATTCCAAATAAATTCACGTAAAAGAGTATCAGAAAAGGTGATGTGATGAAGAGGGAATGCTACGGCATGGTGCTTAAAACAGATATAGGAAATGAATAACGACGGAATGTAACGAAAAAGCAGTATCTGCATAAAGGTAGAGCACTAAAAATGTATAAAGAAGAAGAAAAATCGGATCTACTTAGTGGCGGCAATATTTTTTTGTGTTGATCGTATAAAAGTTAAGGCAGCTTCGCCCTATAGTGGTGCCAAGCCTGAAGGAAGTGCGGAGCTGGGCAGCCTTCTTTGTTTCTCTTCGGTTTTCTCTTTCTTTCCTCCTCTCTTTCTTTTTCTCTCATCTCTCTGTTTTTTCTATGTATTTTTTTTGTCTCTGTTTGTGTCTATTTCTTTCTTTCTCTCTTTATGTAGTTCATTCTATTCCTTGCTTTTTCTATCTGCCTTTCTCTTGCCTTTCTTTCTCTCTCTTTTTTTTATTTTCTCTTTCTGTTGTCTTTTCTCTCTGCTTCTCTATTTCTCTTTCTTTCCATGATATTCTATGCTTTACTCTTTCCCCTCTTCCTCAACCTCACGTCTCGACTCCTCATCCTAACCCCCCCCCCCCTTGCTACACTGTACTATACAAGACTATGCTATGCTCTGCTCGCGTCCCTCGATAGCCGAGTGGTTACGTCGGTCGCTATCGGATCGCGGGTACGCGGGTTCCAATCCCGCCTCGCCAATAAATGTTTTCGCCGAGAATCTCTCTTTCTTTTTGTTTCTATATCTCCATCTCTTTCTTTCTCTCTCTTTGTACTGGTTCTCTCGCCCATCAGAGTTGTTGCATCTCACGCCGGACAAATCGGCCCACGTGTTCTGGGAGCGCAGCAGAAGATGAAGAAGAGGGACGAAGAGGAAGAAGAGGACGAAAAGAGCGCGTGTAGGTTCATGATGATGACAGCTTTTTGTTCTCTCTGTGCGGACTGACGGTCGGCTTAAACAGCTCCGGTGTTAAAAAATATAAATGAAGCAAGTTGTCGGGGACGCAGTCGCGGCATTTAGGCGAAGTCCATGCTGCACAACAATTCGAGATCGTGTTGTGCAACAGAAAGTGGTTAGTGCAGAAATATCTGGCAAAAATAAACTGAACTGCTTGTTTCGAAATGCGTACAATGGAGTATTTTAAAAAGCGACTTCTCTAAGACTCCTATTGGATGGCGAACTATGTTCAAACGCCGTTCAATCAAATACATCACAAAGTACATAATTTAGTTTCGCAGAAACCTATAGAAGCAGTTATGTTGTAAATAATCCAGAACCAAAACATACTTTTTGTTTTTAATTTTCATTGGAACAAACCGTTCTTTACCTTTAGTGAGGAGCCCTCTGTAGTTCCTGAATTCATAGCTCAGGCAAGAGCGCCCAGAAAATTATGAATGAGTTCTCTACACTCACACACCAACTAATATGCCACACGTCTGTACGTTTGGCATCGCCCGTACGATTTTTAAAGTAACATTTACGAGACAGAGAAAGTCGGCTTCGCTATATGTTTTGAGTGCATATCTCTATAAACGAACATGTTTATGAGTTTTGCGCTCTTAGATCTTCTGGAAAGGACAATGATGATAACGAACTTCAAATAGTTTTAACAACTTGTTCTGTTCTGTATACACTTCAGCTCTGCATCGCAACTCCAGGTGCTTCGCTTGCGTGCAGGGTTTGCTCTGAATTTTCTTATTTACTACCGCATCATTTATTTAAAAAACGCATAAAATATTGATTATCCATTATAAATAACATTCATTTATTGAACGTCTCTTATTATGGTGTATGAAAAAGACAGCTTGATGTATCCCGCCGATGTTGCGCTTGCTCGTAATACAAGCCCTAATGTGCAAGGGGCACACCTCGCCATCAGAGCGGATGTTGTTATTCGGGAATTCAGGAATGCACTTCGCGTTGCGGTCGCGGCGCTATCTCGGGTACGCTGCCATTGCTATGTAGACGCTTAGCCACGCGGATTTGTGCTCGCGCCAGGGCCGCCTCAGAACTTCGTTTGCCCAGCGCTACACCGTCACATGGACATGGAAATGGAATCTCGGCGAATGAACTTCCTGCGCGAACCACAGACGCCTCCTTCATTCCGACCACCCGTCGCGTTTGCTTATTTATTTTTTTTCGTCCTTAGCCTTTCTGACGCCTTTGTCGCACTTATATAGCTAGCCGCAATGCTACTCAGGCGACCACAGACGCAGCATGGCGCTCCTGTTGGCCATCTGAGGGAAGTAATATCTCTGTGGCAGCGTCCGGGTCCTAGGCGAGCGGCTTTTTTTACTTAAATGTTGTTACGACTCACGTAGCGATCAGGAGCAGCTTGGCGGCCTTGGGGGACAGCCGGATGGTGCCTTGTGCTCCATTTGCAGACACAACGGGAGCCGCCCGTTCCTTAACAATGTATCTGATGCGAGAAGTCTACGTTCTGGTCATCCAGAAGCTGTCGACTTAAAATGACAGACACACGGGCTCCATTGTTCACTCTAGAATCACGGTGATTAGTTCATAGCCAGCACGAGAGCGATTGTTTTCACGCCGAAGTTATACAACCTCATAAAAGTAGGATTGTGGGACAACCACAGTCTACGGACTAATGTCACAAACTGCAGCCGTATGGCACCGTATGATGACATATGCAAGGGTGGATCCAGAGGTGTGGCGTGGGGGTCCTGACATCCCACCCCGTGATCGTGGGAGTCGATGCCCCATAGTCAGCTTTAGGTGCCGCACTTTCTATAAGCTGGGATGGAAGTGTTGCTCCACACAATCTTTGTATTGTCTTTTATCGACGCTTCCCTTCCCACCTGCATGGTCCCGTCACGGTGTACTGCTTATGATCTTTTAAATGCGACTGGCAGCCGCATTCACTGCAATGCAATGGCAATTCGCTATTTCTCGTTTCTTTGCAGAATGCAGTTGAATGTTCGCGCATGCGATAAGTGACACACCATCCCGTTTGACCGACACAGAAACGTCCAAATGAAAGAGGAATCTTCTAAATGACATTAGAACAACGCTTTATAAAATGCGTCCTATGCTCCTTTTGTCAGGCTTTCCTGGTCTCGATCACCCGATTAACCTTCTTTTTTTTCTGCACAGGCTACCTAGCTCGTTTGGGGCATTAAACAACAGCATTACGCCAGCCTTCCTGGCGAGCTTTTTTTTTTTTTTGAATTGTGTGACACCTTGTGTACGTAAGGCATTACCGTGACTTTGCGCTCTGCCTGTTTTTCAGTTTGAGGAGCTGCTGAATTCATGTTGGTATCTTTTTGTCTTTTTTTTTTTTTGCAAAAGTGGTTGAGCAGCAGAAGAACTTCAGTTTGGCCTAGTTGGTGCTTACTGTTTGACATCGTGACCGCACACGAAAGACCAAGACAGTGGGAGGTACGACAACACTGTTTATTCTTTCAGGCCGCATACAGTATGTATGCGGCCTGAAAGAATAAACACGTGGTTATTAGCGCAGTGGTCTGTATTCTTTCCTTTCGTCCCAACTTATGGCGCTGTTCACTGCATATATTCATGAACCAACCAACCCAAATGCGTACCCTTTTGCTTGAGGGGAGCTGGGGCTTCGTCTCTTTGATCGAGTGGCCTGTTTTATTTGGAGTGTGGTACCTGATAACGTTCATTTGGTGCATTTAAGTATCACGGAAGTAGGCGACCAGTCCTGCGTAGCCGTGTCGCCCCGTGCTCGTTCCGCTGTGTCTAATAACTTTTGGGCACTTTGTATATGTAAGGAGTGAAGTGTGAACTAGTCACTTATGATTCATCAACAACACCCTTTTATGCTTATACATACTTCCGAGTTCCAGGTAAGGTCACACAGTTGTGAATTTTTTTTTTCAGACCAGTCATACACATACCACTTACACCTCACAGCGTGCAAGCAATCTTGCTTCTCGACGACCCTTAACGGCATAATGTCGACTCGTAAGTAACCCTACGCAGTGTAACGGTATCTGCCGCTCAATACGCATTGTTAGACCAACGGGCTCATTGTGGCAGCAAACGCCACCAGGGAATCTTATCCTTTGTAATGTAAATTTATGGAGTCATTAAAGAAATTCCATCACCCACGTAGTTTTATGCACGCACGTCCTCGATTCTGTCAGACACAGAGCTCTCAGCAAAGACTCCTATAAAACACAAGCGAAAATTTCCTTGAATTTTATAGGCCGCTCGTAAAAGAACAACATATATATATATAGCTGCTTAATTTAGCTGTGGCATCGTGAAATTACTTTGACAAAGTAATATTCATCGGTTTAAGGTCCCTTGGTAAGGCACAAATGTGAAACCAAAGAAAAATAAAAACATGACTCATTACCTCCGTTCCTGAAGTTGCAAGAAGAAAAGTCGAATGGAACCATCACTTTTTCTTACGTGGTTCTTACGAACATGTCACCTTGGCAAAGGGCCTCTGCCCTTGGGATGCGCTACGTCTTAACTTCCTTCGAACGAGGTCCTGAATGAAGGGATTAAGCGGTGCGACGAAGTGGCTGGTGGATACCAGGCGCGATTGTCGCGGAAGGCACGACTAGCTGGGTGGAGATTAACTTCGCAAACTAAGCTGGCAGACTTTTGTCAGCTTCAGGCGCACCTCTGCCTCGGGCAGCTGCAACTCGCGAAGCGTTAGGGCTCAGTCTTCTTCGAATGGGTGGCCGTGCTACTTGTTTCTTTCTTTCAGGGAGGCTGTTGCAACCAAATGTCACGTATTATGAGGCTCGTGTCGCGGTTATTGCTAAAGGAAAATCTTTGTGGCACAGCTGAACCTCAGCAGTTAGATGTAAGCTGGATAATGACGTACTATAAATGAGCGTCTTGGTACAAGCTAAATCTGTCATGCGTTGGCATAATTCAGAGGAGCAAGTAACACCGAAGCCTTACATATCAGGGTCATAAAATGCAGTTGCGTCCGAGGCCTCAGAGTCGGGGAACACTTCTGCATGCTCCGCTTGATGGCGCATCGCAAAGCGTTAGCGTAGGGAGCCTTCATGTGCGCGCCTCCGTACCTCACATCCGTCTATACGTGTCTGTGTTTCAGTGTTGGCGGTAACGCGTTACTTTTTTTTTTGTAATTTAGTAACGCAGTCGTTACCTTTTGGGAACTGTAAAGGGTAAAGCACTTACGTTAACATTTTTTGGTAACGACAGGTGTCTCGTTACTAGTTTTACTTTTTATTCCAATTGTCCCGGGAGTTTTTCACAAAACTTCGTCTCGTATGGGCCACATTGCCAGAGCCATTCTTTTGTCGAAGCGGCGTACTACTATCGGCCTGCCAAGCGATGACAATAATAGTATCATCATGATGCGTCCGTCGACAGCCTATTTACCGTATAGGTGTGGACGTATTCACTAAGAAGCGAGGGAGGATGTCCGACGTCAGCTCTGAAATAGAGCTATTGCTTAAATTCTGTGAGCTGTAATTGTCAGAAAGTCGTACCTGGAATACTATAGCGGTGTTTACGATTTTGTTTTCAAAATAAAATTTGCTTGTATCTGCAAGTGTTCGTACACATTTCTGGTTGTTGAATTCCTGAGCGAGCGAGGCTGACCTTGAACGCCTTCACATAAGCACTCGCAATTTTTGCGTCAATCATATGGTTTAAAGGGCCAAAAATTATTTATCTTGGAAATGTTTTTTTCCGGAACTATGCAACTTAAGCATTATTTTATTGGTACAAAACCTGCGCATGTGTTTTGCTAGTAGACGTATGCCGTCAGAATTACTGCAAAATTTTTGAAATATCAGTTATATTTCCTTTCCGGACAGCGTTGATGATGAAATCTCATTTTCTGATTAATGTAACTTTGAGAAATGGCTTTACCGTGTCCTACAAAGTTATAAGCCGTCACATGCAACCCTACAGTTAACTTTAGGTCACTGTAATATTGCTACTGAAAGGCACACTTGTGTAAAGTATTCTCGTTATATATCAGTATTTCAACTAAAATCCTTGTTTGGGCTAGAAGTTTTGTGTGAAATATAAATGCGAGCTTTATTAAATTGTTATTCTGGATTCCCGTAGCGAATACAAACTCATTAAAATTTGTGAAATAGAGTAACGGCAGAAGTACTGTGCGTTACCTTTTTTTTTTTAACGGTAACGCGCTACCTTGTTTTTTGTAGGTTACATAGGGCGGTAACGCGTTCCTTTTTTGTTAGCGCAACGAGTAACGTATTTAGTTAATTTTTTTGGCAACGCCTACTACACTGCATGGTGTGTTTCCATCGCATATGAATGATGGCCTAATTTTAATATTCATCATTATCGGCCTATTTTATGTCCACTGCTGGATGAAAGCCTCTCCCAATTAAGGCCTCTCCTAAATTTTAATATTACAAGCTCTGAAAAAACACCGCAGTAAATGTCTTCTCAAGCGGTCTTCCAGCATATGCACTTGGACGGGCTCATTATGTTGTAGCGTATTACTGCACCTAGCCAGCTCTGAAAAAAACTGCACTAAAAGGTGCACCAATGTAGTTACTTACCTTTGCATCCAAGGTACCAGTCATTCTTGCCTGAAGCGACTTTTAAAGACGATAGTCTTTCTTGGGGAACTTAAACGCAGAAATTTTGGTCTGTCTTTCTGTCTGTCTTTCTGTTTGTCGGCACGTCCCTCGATTCAGCCACTCGGCCAAAGTTGAACCACTTGCCCAAGGGCCAGCCGTCTTGAACTGGTACGGCTGTTCATACTTGTGAACGTTGTCGATCAAAAAGTAAATATCATGCATATCTGAGGTGCAACATCACTAGGTAAGTATTAGGTGGCGTGTTCCTTTAATAGAAAATGCATACATACGTAATTTTAGGGACCCTAGTTTCTTAAGCTGCGCTGAAAATGCATAAGAATGGAAGCTTGAGCGAGTTGGTATGCGTTCATCCTTGTTGAAAATGCGACTGCGCTGAAATTTGCCTTCCTCCGTGCCCTTCGCACGAGCTCATTGTTGTGTTTCGGTTTCGGTTCTGTATTGCACTGTACGAATGCCATGGGTTGGTGTTGAAAAACTTTAGTTTTGAGAAGGCCAAGAAGATGAAAAAAAATATTTAAAAAATGAAAAAGCAGCGTTGTGGGCGGCCTTCAGGCTGCCGGTTGTGGGCGCCGCTCTGGCGTTCCTGTTTTACCCAGGCGACGTGTAAATAAAAGAGTGTGTGGAGAGTACTCGTTGAGTGCGGACGTTTCTCTGCAAAGGTCTTCGCCTGCTGCTGCGCCGGGACTACCAGCACGCAACAGAGCACTCATGTTTCCCGACGTATTGCCAGATGGCGTCCATATCTCACACAGCGCGTCTTCTATCGTCTTTACACGACATTTGCAGCGAAGCACGCAGATACGCGGCCAATTTTTTTTTTGTTTTTTAAAACAGCTACGAACCGGTAAGAAATAATGGTTATCCAGAAGTTAAAAAAAAGAACGAAATTCTAAACATAGTTTCATTCTGATGTTACCATTTTGAGGAGAATAAATATTGATTATAAGTTACCGCACCGCTTTGTTTTCAAATTCATCTATTTTCAGACTTGCCCTAATTGTTTGCCTTCAGCCAAAGTAAAAGGAGGTCTACGTCTATGTAAATTTTTTTTTTATTCAATGTGTTTAATGAGAGGTTGGTGCCTATACATGGCTCCGGCTACGCCTCTTCCCTTACTTATTAATTTGCGTCACGAACTTATAAATAAAAGTAGAGTATTGTAAAACTCACTCACGGCAATGTCCTTTTAAAAGGAATGTTCTCACGTCATGCATAACGTCCACGTGTCGACAACAATGTTCACACACAAGACACACAAAAAACGTTCACACTTTGCCGAAGAGTTCATCTCACAGTCATTTGTATAATGCGATCACAGAACAGTCACTGGGCCTTTGCCCGCACTTTGTAATCTTGATAACGTCATTTTCTAACTAATGTTTGCGGCGATTTTTCATGGAATGTCTTCCGTTAATTCCATTGTTACACTAATATTGTACTGTACATTAGCGCATTAAGTCATACGACACATTTCTTTCCATTGAGATGTTGATTTGTCCTACTTATGGCGTCTGAAGAGTGTAGGTTCTTGATAAAGTTTGGCATAATGGGGGTAGAAACATATTGTACAAAATGAGCGATTATTTAGGTACATTTTATTCTATCTTCCAGGTATGGTACATATATACAGTAAGAAAAGCGCCGACGTCAGCCACAACCTCCATTTAACACTCACTGTGAAGAGGATTAACTGCCGAGGTACTGGTGTCTCCCTGTGTTAAAAAAGTGAAACGATTAGAAACTGCACGAAACTTTTCCAGCACAAACATATCACTCCCTGTAATGACATAAAAAAATAACACCGATGTTCACCACACTAGTTTGCCTTCAGGGTTGCAAAGACCTCACTTTGCATTGACATTTCCGACCATTCTCAACTATTTTCAGGAAGTGCACTACGCCGTCATTAACGACACGTTAAACCGGATCTCTTATTGCAACGACGTCATTCTCTTGTAACAGACAGGCTTCAAAGTGAATTAAAGAACACAAACTACGATTGTGGTCAAGTTTTCACCTTGCATAGAAAATATTCACTGAGAACTCACTTCATCGAGTTGCAGCCCGTACATTGGGTTGTTGATTGTCACAGGCTCTGTTTCCTCCCTAGAAAGACGGTTTAAATGAAGGTATCATTAATAGGACACAAGTAACACAGTCTTCACGCTGAATAAGGAAAAGCTTTTGCCACAGCATTGATCAAAAACACTGGCAAAATCCGAACATGTCTATCGTAAACGTAGACCCCGGGTCTGAGTTCGGCGTCGCTTCGCCCTTCGAATTCATGCTACGATAAGACCGCGACGGTTCGGAAACCGACGAGGCTTTGTTATACGCATGCTTAAGGCGAAGTGAAAGCATGCAGACTGAATGCGGCGTAGAAAGGCAGATATTTAGCCCTGATGTCGTATAAATGTGTGGACGTAGAGATATTGTACTTAAGGTGTAGTTTCTATTTGATCGTGAAATAAATCTTTGCAATAATGAAGAAATTCGTTAACGTGGTGCAGTTATTTCCATGAAAACAAAAAGGCATGAAATTTAAGCACAGAATTAAGGCGCATTTCGCGGTTGTAGGTACATGCACCGCTGAAAGTTATCTTCATATAGAACAGTCTGATTAATAAAAAAAAAAGATTTAGATGACCCTTTGTTTTTGTGATGCCGCTTAGTTGTTCAAAGGTCGTCAACAAAATTATCTCAAAACCTATCTGGATAATATGTAATTCCTCAAAAACAAGCTTTCCGCTAAAATGCACGAAACCATCAATTTATTTTTAAAAATAAATACACAGTTGGCATGATGTTATCAAACCAAAACGTGTAAAACGACTCAAAGAGCAGCGCATGTGCATATTCAGCATAAACTGCCACAAGCTTAAATTTGTACGTGTGTTCAAGAAAATTTTAAAGATTTCAAGATCTTACGTGCCTAAAGTGTGATCAGATTATGAGGACACCTCAATGGGGGACTCCGTATTTATGCTGACAGCCAGGGTATCTTACCGCGTACTTAAATCTAAGTACACGAGTGTTCCTGTATTCTGCCCATCCACAGAAATGCCGCCGCGGTTGCTTGGTACCAACCCACGACTTAGTTTTCAGCAGCGCTGCGCTACAGCCACTAAGCCACCATGGCGTGCACGAGTGTTCAAGAAGGAGCAAAATGAACTGCATACAGTTCAAATGCAGGGTCGTTAGTACACTTGTGACATAGTCGACCACTTTCATAATAAAGAACAGAACACAACTTGAAAGGAGATCATACCGCATGAAGTGGGTGCCATGCAGGTAAATTTTGCGTGGTCATGTTCTTTCGTTAACATTTGCTGAACAAGTAATTTAAATGATAAGAGACACTTTGAGTTGTAGCGCAGAGGTCAGTATCCTCCAATACAAGCTACATACCTTCTGAGATATAAGCTCGAACTGTTTTTTTTTTCAACTGAATAATACTGAGCGGCCATTTGTGTATAAAAAAGAACGTGAAACGTTATGCGTACGGTCAAGACATCTCGCATCCTTATATTAACATAGAACTTTTTTTTAAGCCGCAAGTACAGCCGAACAATCTTTTAGCAGAGGCGCAAAGGACTGAGCCATAACTAAAAGATGGATAAACAAAAAATAACTTCAACGTCAACCGCCATTTCTTTTTGAGAGCATGAAAACAGTAAGAGCCTTTTACTTGCCAACCATTTCACGATGAAGACAGGAGTTTGTACGGCATTTAATCTGCAGCCTAAGGAATTCTACATCCCGCTTTTTAATGGAGACATACATATGTTTAATGGCTGCGAATTTTCAACGTACATATAAAAAAATTTTGGCACCAAACTGGGAGCATTGAAACTCCACAGCGTGATTATGGCCGTATGACGTCATATGGAGTAAATCCTATTCACCCTCCTTAGGGTATATAATGCAAGACTTTTCAGCCTGAAGGAGTCATTTGCCATAACTTGGGCGCGTGGTCGATAAGGTACATGCAAACCTGAGCACTAATCGCTTCCAAAACATTTCTAAAGAGAGTTGTGAACGATTTTTTTATGCGACTAACCTAGTTGAGACTCTTCTTCTCCAGAAAGTGACGGCCACGATGACAAAAGCAACCACAGAAATAACGATAAGAGGCGCCCCGTAGGACCACCCGGCGACTGGAAAAAAGAAATATGACAGAGAAAATCAGCACAGAAACCCATATATCGTTACAGACATTAGCCTGAAAACACATTTAGTTCTTGTCAGACAGAAATACGGCGTGCACTGAGACATGTGGAGAGTTTAATTTCATTTTTCGACTGGCTTTGCAACGGTGATGATGACCAACCATTTTTTTTACTTATGAATAAGTTCGTTGAAATTCCCCTATTACTTATTATGATTATTCTTTCTTTTTTTTTTTGCATTCCGAAACATCACTGTTAGAGACGCCGTAATAGCGGACTTCGAGATAAGTACAGCTAGCTTTGCTCCCACTGCTTAGCAGACGATCGTTTTTTATTGTTCCCGCCACCGCAGTGCGGCTTCCATAGCCGAGATTCTAAAGTCACTGGAACGGGAAAAGTACCGCGACCGTCGTGCGCGCCGCCATATTTGGTCCAGCGCGGCCGAAGCTGTGGCGGTGTGGTGTTGGTTTCACGTGGAGTAACGCATGTTTTACGCATTGCGTGCGCTTTTGCAGCCCCGAATGAAGCATACCGTTGTTCTCTGACTGATTAGGAAAGAAATAGCGGCAATTTTCGCTTGCCTACATGCGCACGCACGCGTACTAACCCGATAAAGAAATCCGAACTGCGCGGCATTTACGCGGTCGGCTGTCTGCATTTATTAAATGCGAAGCATTTCTTCGCAAATTTCTGTGACTTTGTACGTATCTATCTATCTATCTATCTATCTATCTATCTATCTATCTATCTATCTATCTATCTATCTATCTATCTATCTATCTATCTATCTATCTATCTATCTATCTATCTATCTATCTATCTATCTATCTATCTATCTATCTATCTATCTATCTATCTATCTATCTATCTATCTATCTATCTATCTATCTATCTATCTATCTATCCGCCCCCGACTTTGTGCTGTCCTGGCCGCTTCGTTAGTGGGAAGTTCACCAAATTTGGTATGGCATATAACATAACTGTATGACGAATTTAAATTACGGTGATAACATGAAAATAATGACATGCATGCCATGTACGGCATGATTTACATGCCACGCTCATGGTGCGCTCGCGGCCGTTTCGATAGCTTGATACACAACTAAATTGGTATGGCGTGACAAGAGTGTATGACGAACATAAGTGACTGGTTATAATGTGCAAATCATGACAGACATGCCATGTAAAACATGATTTACATGACATGGTTTCGGGGCGCTCGCCGTCGTTTAATGAAATGCATATATACCAAAATTTTTATGACGAGCTATTTCTGTATGAGGAACGTTAGTGATAGGTGTTAACATGAAAATCATGACTTCCATGTCATATGTACGGCATGACTTACTTGCCACGCTCATGCTGCGATGGCGGGTGGTTCGCTAGCTTGAAATGCACCCAAATTGGTATAGCGTGAGGTGCTGTATGACGAACATGAATGACAAGTGGTAACGTGAAAATCATGACGGTATTTATGTTGGTCATACAGTCACGTCACGCAATACCGATTTTGGTGCATATCAAACAAGCGAACCGGCCGCGAGAGCATCATGAGCCTGGCATGTAAATGATGCCTTACATGACATGCTTGCCATTATTTTCATGTTACCACCTGTTAACGTTCGCATTACAGTCACGTCACGCAATACCGATTGTGGTGCATATCAAGCAAGCGAACCGGCCGTGAGAGCATCATGAGCGTGGCATGTAAACCATGCCTTACATGAAATGCGTACCATTATTTTCATGTTACCGCACGGTATTTATGTTGGCCATACAGTCACGTCACGCAATACCAATTTTGGTGCATAACAGGTGGTGCACCACCTGTTATTTACGTTCGCATTACAGTCACGTCACGCAATACCGATTTTGATGCATATCAAGCCAGCGAACCGGCCGCGAGAGCATCATGAGCATGGCATGTAAGTACAGTTACGCCTTACATACAATACAGTCACAGTGCAGTCATGCCTTACATGACATGCATACCATTATTTTCATGTTCATTATTTTCATGTTACCGCAGGCAGGCACGTAGCCAGGATTTTTTTTCGGGGGGGGGGGGGGGGGGGGCCAAGGCCTAATTGTTCGAAAGAAAGTATTTCCATGGCAAAAATAAAACAAAAGTTGCCCGGGAATATAGAAGGCCGGACGAATTTTTGGGGGGGGGCCCGGGCCCCCCGGGCCCCCCCCTTGCCTACGTGCCTGACCGCAGGGTATTTATGTTCGTCATACAGTCACGTCACGCAATACCGATTTTGGTGCATATCAAGCAAGCGAACCGGCCGCGAGAGCATCAGCCATTATTTTCATGCTACCACCTGTTATTTGTGAGAACTAACAGACAATAATGCCAAGGAAAGTATAGGGGATGTTTTTAGTAATAAATGTAAGGTAATTGTGAAGAAAGAAAAGTGGACGAAAAGATAGCTTGCCGCGGGCAGGGACCGAACCTGCGACCTTCGAATAACGCGTCCGATGCTCTACCAACTGAGCTACCGCGGCGGCCATCCCCCCGTCCACTTTATGGTGTATATGTGTACATTTAAACGTGGGAGCGTCAGTCAGCGCCGCCAGTAGCCATGACGGCGAGTGTGGAACACTCTTTGTCTGCCTTGTTGGCGTCACGTAGCACGTGAACTTATTACGAGCTGGCAGCTGACCAATAATCCCTCGCATACTACCTGAAAGCACCAAGTCTGCCAGAACGAGACCCTCGCTATGAATGAAGGAAAGAAGTGTTAATTTCAAGGGCTCGTTTTCTTTGTTATACACAATATTAATGAGAACTAACAGACAATAATGCCAAGGAAAGTATAGGGGATGTTTTTAGTAATAAATGTAAGGTAATTGTGAAGAAAGAAAAGTGGACGAAAAGATAGCTTGCCGCGGGCAGGGACCGAACCTGCGACCTTCGAATAACGCGTCCGATGCTCTACCAACTGAGCTACCGCGGCGGCCATCCCCCCGTCCACTTTATGGTGTATATGTGTACATTTAAACGTGGGAGCGTCAGTCAGCGCCGCCAGTAGCCATGACGGCGAGTGTGGAACACTCTTTGTCTGCCTTGTTGGCGTCACGTAGCACGTGAACTTATTACGAGCTGGCAGCTGACCAATAATCCCTCGCATACTACCTGAAAGCACCAAGTCTGCCAGAACGAGACCCTCGCTATGAATGAAGGAAAGAAGTGTTAATTTCAAGGGCTCGTTTTCTTTGTTATACACAATATTAATGAGAACTAACAGACAATAATGCCAAGGAAAGTATAGGGGATGTTTTTAGTAATAAATGTAAGGTAATTGTGAAGAAAGAAAAGTGGACGAAAAGATAGCTTGCCGCGGGCAGGGACCGAACCTGCGACCTTCGAATAACGCGTCCGATGCTCTACCAGTGAAGTCTCAATGAAGTCTCAAAACGATACGGGATGTCGTAATGTTCCTGCACGCTTTCCTGACCCTATAAAAACAATCGCCATCCAAAGCGCCGTGTTCGTCATACAGTCACGTCAGGCAGTACCAATCTGTAGCAGTCAGCTTTCATGGCGCGCTGATCATTATATGTGAGCCCAAAGGCGTCAATTTTACGCCAAACATAATAAAATGTTATTGTGCATAAACCTCCTGCGACAACCAGGCGAAAAAAGCTGCACTAGTGCGGGGTAGGCGCAAACATTCGCGAATTCTCAATGAAGTGCTTACCTCACAATGCGGGTATCAGTCGTGGGAACAAATTTTTCCCGCCAAATTCTGTGCAGCCACATAGCCCGTCGTTTGGCATCCTTCTTCCCGCTGGGAATGGCAAAGCGGGCCTTACCCGGGCGTTCTTCGATGCCTCGATAGGCTTTCAATGAAGTCTCAAAACGATACGGGATGTCGTAATGTTCCTGCACGCTTTCCTGACCCTATAAAAACAATCGCCATCCAAAGCGCTGTGCGTCTGCGGCCGGGAGACACGAGCGAGGTGAGCGAGCTGGACCATTTATGTGGCGAAGCCGCCGAAAGGGCGCGGCGGCGAAGAGAAAAGGAACGCGGTACTTTTCCCGTTACAGTGACTTTAAGAATCAAACCTGCGGCTTCACACTTTGTAGCGCTAAACCGTGGTGCCGGAGCCATAACGTAGCCCTACAAGAATGTGATTTTTTTTTTTTTGAGCCGGTACTGTTATAACCTATTATTGAGATGACTACATATACTTCTAAAAAATTCCACAAATAAATTGTATCTGTGAATATGCGAAATAGCGTGATATGGAGTAACTGGGAAGGGCAAGCTTGAAAAGCCGACTATAATAGAATTCTCGCTCGGGAACACTAAAAATTCAAATGAAATGACAGCCTAAGTCGTCATTTTGATGGCGCCTGCTGTAGATAGGTAATTCAATTTCTGTGGCATTGCGCGCCAAAATGACCGCATGATTATGAAAATTGGCCGCGTATCTGCGTACTACGCTGTAGATGTCGTCGTTTTTTTTTCCGCCGGCCGTTTATGCGCCGTTTCAGCACAGCCTAAAAAACACTAGCATTTTCAGCCCAACCTAAGAAACACTATATTCTTTAGAATTACGTATCTATGTATTTTCTGTAAAGGAACACAGCACATAATACTTACGTATTGATGTTGCGCCTCAGATATGCGTAATATTTGCTTTTTGATCGACAATGTTCACAAGTATGAACGCAGCTACCAGTTCAAGATGGCTGGGCGTTCAGCAAGTGCTTAAACTTAGGCCGGGTGTCTAAATCATGTGACAGACAGACAGACAGACAGACAGACAGACAGACAGACCGAAATTTCTGCGTTTAAGTTCCCCAAGAAAGACTATCAGACTATCGTCTTTAAAACACGCAGTAGCGGAGGGCTCCGGAAATTTCGGCCACCTGGGGTTCTGTAACGCTACATAGAGGTAAATAGTGCTACGTTTCATATCTGATCATTAGAAACCGAAGCCATTTTAGCTACCAACCAATAATTGTGCTGTACATTTTATCACTAGCAACGAACTGAGATGAATTAGATAATTTGGTGCGCGTGTATGTTCAGGACCCTTCCACCAAGTGTTCCAACTGTTTTGGAAAAAGTTAGAAATTCCCAGTAAGCGTCGCTGGTCCCCAGGAGGAGCGTACCGTGAGTCTGTTCCAGTGGAGACGGAGGTCCCACGGTGAGCACCCGATCGCAACGGTTTCCCCCAAAGATGTCTAGGCAGGCGCACTGCGGAGCACCTGTCCCTCGTGCCAGCTTGCAGCTGCCACCGTTGCGACAAAAGTAATCGGGGCAGGCTGCCAAAAGCAAACGGGAACGTAATGCATTAGTATCCGCTCCTAAAAGCATGGCTTTTAATAGCATAAAATAATGTGCGCCTAGTACACCAAGCACACCTGTACAGCTCCTGCACTTCTAGAGTGAAATGAGTGATTCAGATGTGTCGACTTCAAAGATACCGACCATAGCATAGAGATTCATCTGATCCATCGCTGCAGTCGGCTCGGCCGTCGCACAGCTTGGATTGGTGCAGACAAGACGAAGGGTCCCGGCAATAGTAGTAGCCT
This sequence comes from Rhipicephalus sanguineus, assembly GCF_013339695.2. Classification (NCBI taxonomy): domain Eukaryota; kingdom Metazoa; phylum Arthropoda; class Arachnida; order Ixodida; family Ixodidae; genus Rhipicephalus; species Rhipicephalus sanguineus. The sequence goes on along the minus strand of NC_051176.1, from coordinate 208,145,028 downwards.
TCAGGGCAAGTGTCTTTGCCATCTGCGTAAATGTAATTCATGCAAAAAACATTTATTCCTGAAATTATAGCAATGCGGAGAAGGCGTGCATCGTGAGAACAGCCACTGGATGTGAAATCTTTTCACTTCTTGCGCAAGCTCCTTTTTACGCGCCAGATACAGGACACGATGAAAGTTCTTCGACGCAATATTATTGTGCAAGCGGGTACTTCGACGTTAAATCTGAGCATTCGTACAATATTAATATGGGCATTTCTTCGCAAGCAGTTCTTTCAGTGCACCGCTCTGCTTGAGCTCCCTAAGCGCAAGAAAGGCTGCTCGACTCCCGAAGCACAGTAGAGAGCCACTCCGTGGTATCCTGCCGCTAGGAATGAACGCAAAAGAGCAGCAATGAGCAGTTCCCTGTATGAGTCTCTTGGGAACCGCAGACAAACTGCGCACTTCTTTTTGTGCTGTATGAGGGAGCATCGTGGTGTGCTACGTGCGCTAACAGAAATAGCAGAATGGAAGTAGCAACGCTGTGAACCTCTGATGCCCTAAGCGTTATGTGCACCCCTTTGCCCTTCACAGACAACCTCATTTATCTTGAGAAGAGAAAAAAAATACACGCGCTTACATGACCTAAGGAACAACATTTACGACAGTCTGTATCGCGAAGTGTTCGTCTCAAACTGTACGTGCTTGCTCGCGATAAAGTTTGTGTTGCCTATTGCAATGTGAATGATACTTGCCGCACTCTTTTATCCGTGCGCTGAAAGAGTGAAGGTCTTTATCGACAGTGTGTGCTGAGATTGAACGACCCTCACGAGCTTAAGTAAAACACTCAATTTCAGTATCGCTGATTTTACCGCAGAATTTGAGGCGCAAAACGCACGAAACAATCAGCGGGGACATTTCAAACAAGAATCTTATTGGATCTGTCAACAATGCCGTAAGTGCTTCTCATTGTAAACGAGTGAGCGCATCCAACATATATTCGAAAATGTAACACAATCGTAACGTCTCTGTTAGCGTACCGGTTTATTGAAATCAAGTGCTCAAGCATTCTTAAATGGACAGCGTGCTAGGCTTAAATTAACCAGAAAGCAAGCGCGGATAAAACTGTTGACAGCGCACACTGTTGCCAGCGCTGTTGACACTCGACAACACTTTTGAAAGCGCTAACATGAAGCTGGCTGACAATTGGGCATGTTGGTTCATGATCCAATGTGTTTAATGGCGCAAACAGTACAGGGACTAAAAGAAGACGACGACACACAGAGAGCAAACTAGTTTGCGCTCTGTGTGTCGTCGTCTTACTTTTGTCCCTGTGCTGTTTGCGTCATTCAACACTTCGAAGCTGGCGTTCTCGGATAGTCGCTATCAGTCAAATAAGGCGATAAAGCAGCCGGCACACAGTAAATGAATGACGTTTCCTACTGTAAACTTTGCGACTTGTTCCAGTGAAATGGTTGGAGAGAAGTGTGCGGGTTTACCTGTTTCGGACCAAGGAGGTCGCATGAAAGGATGAAATTCGTCCTGATATATTGTTAGCGCATGTCTGATTACGCTTACGCACGCATGGCACGAGTACAAAAAAAAAAAAAAGTCACAGTTTCGCCGCAAGGCCGAAGCAATGAATGCGATAGCAAGGAACTAATGCTATACGAAGTGAGGCTCGCCAATGGATACGCTCAGTTTGAACAGCGCTTCTGTTCCAAGGCGGCCGCCTTGCAACAGGCGGCCGAAGCAGCGAAGGAAACTAGCGTGCTTCAAGTGTCGAGCTGTGACACTTGATAGTTCGCGCTCATCTTCTGTTTGTTCGTTTAGCGGCGTCCCTGAGCTCGAGTGACATTCGTACGCGCCGTAACATGAGCGCGGACATCACGGTGAAAGCGTGAAACATTCCTCTACCCCTCGCCACGAGAAAACCGCGCGAGCAGACAGCGGAAGGGCAAGCTTCTCCCATGCGCAAATATAAGAAACGAGCGAGCTCGCCGACGACTTTTAAATGCGTCCGTCGGGCTCCTAGCGCCACCTCGCTGGTATTGAAGAAACGCTTATTATCGCCTGCTGTCTCTGAGTCCGTCCAGCGCTAAATGGTGTGTATATAACGCTCGCCGTTAGCTACGTGGAGGATCTGCGTTTCGTGGCGTAGTGGATAGCGCCGCTCGCTGCGGAGCAGGAGGTCCCTGGTTCGATTCCGCGCTTCGGAAGCATTTTTCTGAGTTATTTTTCTGCGGGGACTTTATAGATATATACATACTTATACATATACGGTGCATGACGGCGGCAACGGCGACGGCAAAATCCAGCCGAGACTGTCCATATAATTGCTATCGCAATAAAAGAACAAACAGGATTCACGCACCACACTGCCTTTCGTCCTCCGCGTTGGGGCAGTCAGGCACGCCATCGCACAGGAGCAGACGAGGAATACAAGAACCGTTGCTGCTACCACAGCTGAATTCGCCGGGAGCGGTGCAAAGCGAGCTTGGCGTTGTGGACACTGACCAGGAACCCGGGGAGATTGGGCGACCAGTTGCTTTCCCTCTAACTGCGAGACAAACGCAAAAGCCTTCCTTTGGCGCATATATGTATACTGCTCGTACGGACAGCTGCCAAGCGACCACCGCAAGCCATCGCCACTAATGAGGCCAGCAAAACTAAGAATGCAGATTTCACTGATCTTTACAGTGTCATTCCACATTGATCGACACATTCCTATCCGAAATTTGTAATGATATTACGTTCCACCCACACTAAAGTCATGTTCTTCGCATCGCAAGTGGCGAAAGTATGGTCTTCGGCCCTCAGTTTCATGCGGTTCTGTTGCTTAATAGTTGCACACGTATGGTAAGTTAGGCTACACTTGAGCCGGCTATCCCGATACATAGTTTAAAAAGTTTCCGCTGCTCATTTTCCCATAAATACACGTCCACATTTCACAAACAAACAACACACTAAGTCTGCAAAAACTATCAAGAAAAAAAAACACAAACAAAGCACGATAAGCTTCCCGCGAACGCTATTTGCAGTTTTGTGTCATGTATAGGGTAAAGTTACGAGTAATTCTGTATCGTGGATATTACCTGTTGTTCCTCCTGATTCGCATGTCATTCCTGTAAGTAAAAAACAATAGTAGCACTTAGTACATACGCCAAAATGTGGCACTTCTCGTTCTTCTTCGTCATGCACGTATGTACCGCTAGTCAAATAAATCATTGCCTTTGCTCGTTTAAAACATGTGCCAAGCTATAGCTGTCTCAATTTCGCAGTCGTCAAATGCGGCCTAAAGTGAATGAACAATTATTTATCAAATTCCCTAGTTCGCTGTTTGCATACTTCGATTGTTCGTGGAAATAATGTTCATCCGAACAGGGCGAATCGCGCTAATGGTTTCGTGCTATCATTCAAAAGTCTCTTCAAAGGAAATAATTGAGAAAACGAGCATATTTTCGTAGTACACTGAGTGCAATCTACAGCTTCTTATACATACTGAACGTGACTTTTGGCTCAAATTGTACTGATTCTATTTATTGTGTATACGAACCACAGTCGGTTTCATCACTGCCGTCTTCGCAGTCGTTCTCGCAATCACAGATGAAACTTCGAGGGAGGCACATTCTTCTGTCCACGCACAAAAACTCCTCTCGGGTGCATAGTGACCGGTGTTTCTTGGTATGAGCAGTTCCTGAAAATTTGAGCACGCTGGTATTCGAAGCACAGACGCCGTTTACGATTGGAATTCGCTCCGCACGTTCGAATATTATACTGCGGCTGCTGTATGTAATTACACATAGCATGAAAGCTAGACTTGGTAATTCAGTTCTGCAGAATCCCGCATTGTTGGGAAAGGGTTATGAAAGTAATTCTTCTTCTTCTTCTTCTTCTTCTCATTATTATTATTATTATTATTATTATTATTATTATTATTAATATTATTATTATTATTATTATTATTATTATTATTATTATTATTATTATTATTATTATTATTATTATTATTATTATTATTATTATTATTATTATTATTATTTGCGCAGCTATCATAATTTACTCTTTCCTTCGGAGCACTTGCACTTTCATTCCTACAATGCTGGGCGCAGGATGGGTCATCAGAGCTAAAAAATGACAAAGTCGGCGTCAGTAATCCCTTAACTTGATTGAACAAACGAACTCGGATGACAGACCTTCCAAAAAACTTCAAATGCGTTTATGCTCGAGTGAGCTCTTCAGCTCATGAGTATTACATAGGTGAGAAAATGCTTACAAGGCAGGTAGACTAAACCACAATGAAACGAGCCGTTATGGAAAATAGAAAAAGCGCAGCCAAGAAGCGATGGCGCAAGGTGTAAAGTTCCTTGGGACGTCAACGGCACACAACAAGCTTCTTCCTTAGTAATCAGTGCCCATCATTCAGTGCTACCAGGTTGCACGGATACGCGGCTTGCTTTTTTTTTTTTTACCCGTCGGGACAGCATTCTGCTTCCTTTTTCCTTTCTTCGCGTATTTGCGCTTAAACAAACCCCTTTAAATATGCATTTCCCAATAAACAGAGAAAAGTGTGAATGCATTATCTTAAATGCGACAGGATCTCAAGAGAGCACAAGCACTGACCTCCTTCCAGGCATGAAGGCGTAAAGGTCACTTCGTCGATTGCGATATCAGTGAGCGCGTCGCCTCCGCGCTGGGCAAGGAAGGCGACCGTGAAAGGCTCCGGGTGACCGACCACCACGTGCGCGTATGCCCACAGGGATCCCTGGGGTCCCAGCTCTTGCCACATGGGCAGTCTCGAGCCCGCACCCTCTGTCTCCACCTACGAAAGCGTCCAAAGACAGCCTGCAGTTAATGATACCCGCTAACGTCGCTCACGTCATGCAAAAACGTCTATGCCCCACCAAGAAAATGTATTTCCTATTTTTACGCACAATTGTGGCAGGAGCAAGATGCCGAGAAGCGAGGGAAATAAAGAATTCCCAGAAAGAGCTTTGGAGCCTACACCAGAAATATCTCACTGATAAACTGAAGCAAATACAAAGATTAGCGGTTGGTTCGCCTTTTCACATTATTCAACAAGGAGCAGCGCTACCCACTTAATTATGAAAGCTTATCTACCGACACTAGGCCATCGCAGAATCATATCGAGGTTAAAATTTGTGCGTCAGCTCTATCATGGCCGAATTTAGATTACATCGCTCTGCGCTGTCTCACCAGACACTCCCTTCAAACGGGTCACAGTAAAAGGCTGAGACAATCCGTAAACCACATAAACTCACATAGGTGCTCGTTATTTCCAGCCGCCACCGACAATTGGAATAAAGTACCTGAGAGTGCTGTTTCCTCTACTTCAGTAGACTCATTTGTTAACATTGTTGGAAGCATCAACATTGGTATGTAATGTGTTCGGAATGCAACGTGGTGTGATTTGCATTTTTGTAGTTTTTAAACTCATTTTCTTTTTCTCAGTGACCTTGTGTTCTGATATGCCACTCATGTATATGACCTTCTTTTTTTCATTAAACCACTCCTGCTTGGGCCCACATGTGACCTGCAGTTTGTATAAATAAAAATAAAAACTGCGAATACGTACAGTTGCATATCATTCTTCCAGTCAGCAGGGAGTATATAGCGGCTTAGTAGACTTTCAAAATAAAACTTTCTTGGCCTACGGTTGCAGTTCAGGTGTATGTAGGTTAGTTTCTCACAGAGAGGTTATATACGTAGTACTTATAGTTGTCACAAATCGGCAACGTAGTGTCAGTCAGCGAACGCCTTTGTTCTACGTAATCAAACAAGAAATCATGGCATAATACTTCACATACAATGTCGGCTCATACGCACACTTAAAGACCACATAGCGATTGGTTTTAGAGCGCTTAATATTGAAGTTTTTTGCAATCGCGTTATACTTATGAAGCCCAAACCTTGTGTCACTGGGTATACACCTATTCTTGGCCAACGCCCAACAATGCATAATGGATACAGTAGCATTAAATGTATTTCGATATGTTCCGTACAGTTCTGCGTATGCACCTCTCTTTATTCATATATATCTCACTTGCACTCGCCTACTCAGATGTTGGCGGATGACCAATAACCGCATAAACTTAAGTATTGAGTGGCAATCATCTTGCCACCTTCGTGGTCCATAAATATAAAGATTTCATTAGATTACAAGTTGTATTGCGTGCAAAAAAAAAGGCACAATCGTACGCATCACATTTTGTTGTGCAGCGCTTAATGATCTACGTTATTACAATGTCACTTCGCATCAATTCCAGCCGGTACGTTGTACCTAAATAATTTAATTGTGATCTCGCAGCGTTAGCTCGGTAAGTCCAGATCTTTATATTTTATACAGCAGTGCCTCCAAGGTATATGTAAACTGGTAGCGTAACTTCCACAGAAGCCCATGTATCAAGTAGTTGGCGGCTCGTTGCCACCATCACCATCTACGCATCGCGGGGACAACTAACAGCAAGCAAAATATCAATAAAAGAAATATGACGTCACAACCTGAAGCGGTAGCGACGTCGCGCATTTGCACTACATGGCGCGAAGTTGAATTTTGTTTTAATTGCTGACCTTTTACATGCTTTTGATAACTACGCGATTTTGTTGCGTCTTTATGGCTCGCAACTTGCGTGTGCGAGAGAAAAGGAAGATCAACAAAAAAGATTGGGGAAGCAAGCTTGTTTTATCAGCCAAATAGAGTACTTGCAATATACACCAAAATACTTTGCAGATTAGGAAATTATGATACAACGGCTCACGATCACAATAGCACAATACTTCGAAAACTCACGTTACCCAATCGAGAAAAACCACTGGAACGAGACAGCAGCCTTCCAAGTATCACTTTGGCAACCTTAGAGTACGTACAGCGTTTCTTCGCTTAGCGTGCCGCATTCACCGTCACGAAAGGCGAGTGCACGCCGGCCGTGCGCCAGCGAAAGCAGTCTGCTGTCAGGAGCGGTTATCTACACATTCTGTGAGCTAGTTCAGCTTCTCTGAAGTGTCACGCCAGTAAATAACACATAACCAAATAAATAACCTACGGAAGATACGCACGAAACCACCGCGCAAAAGTGAGCGATGTCTCGTTGACCCGACAATGCGCCGAACTAAACAAAAGTCCACATCCCACATTGCAAACTGCCTGCATACGCCCCCCATTTATGGCGCTCGACCAAACAAAAATGAGGCAACCAACTATTTACCCAAGTTTCAGATAAGCCGTAAAGTGAGTTTCTAGTTTACTTTGGCATATATAAAATTGGGAGTTTTCGAAAAAAAATTCCATTGAGATTTTGGTTTTCGTTATTTCTCCCCTCCTCACCTAGTCGCGCTTCAATCGTACGGCGGGCGTTGATGCCCGTGGCAATGGGTTTTCGACCACTTTTCGTTCCAAGTTTCGCGACCGATATAATTTGACCCTGGTGCCTCTTAATGCGAAATTTGATGCACACATGAAAAACGTAGCCGTGTGTTCAAATCGTGGTGCCGCTTATTACATGATAACCATATGGCTCCTGCTCTAGGCAGGCAGAAGCAACACTTTCTGCTCTTTTTCCGCCGCACTAAAGCTACATTAGGGTGTGTGCATGTATGTGTGTGCACGCGCCCGCCGTTGAACAAAACATTAGCGTACTACCATGTTTCAGCATCCAAAAGAAGGCAGCACGTATTAAGACTATCCGGAGCTATGTTTTGAATATTGTGATGAAGACTGGAACCCCGGCCGAAACGCTAGGACCTAGAGCAAAAAGTGCTTATCTTGAACTTACCCTGAGAAACTGCATAGATGGTGAACCTTTCATGAAATACCAGAATCTGAGGTGGCATCTGTTTTGACTTGCTGGGAACTGAGGTGTGCGGGCAACTGCAACCGACCCCAGTGGCAGCTCGGTGCTGTTGGCTAGCAGGAAATAGGCTGTGAAGAAAGAAATATTAACAACACGACTGATTCTCATGTACTGCATTACTCAATGAGAACGTTCTCGTACAAGCCAGCACGGGAATTGAAATTACTTACGAAAATTAAGATTAGGAGAACTGATGCTGTTACATCTCTTGTGATTAGCGCTTCAGCGCCGTTACTGTGAACTTTTTGTATCCTCCTTGCTTACTTAATTTATGGTGCTTTAACAACAGCGCAGAAGGAAACCAACTCGCCCAGTCTGCCATCCTACTTCAGTTTACTTAATTTAACTAAGATGCACTTAATGCCACGTGTAACCTGAAAATGTGCGCTGAGGAGCATGTCTTTGGGGAAGGGGGTGCCTTACATCAAACATCATGCGTCATAGGGATCGCGTGCTTTGCAACGCCATCATAAAAAAAATGTTACATATCTATATCCATCTGCTTACTTCCTGGTGTTCCACGATGTGAGCTAGGAGGGCCTGTGTCCTCAGAATGGGATTCCTTAGCTCGTTTCCACGATGGTTGACCAGCAATGATGTCGACTGTCCAGTTACAGGCCGCTACCCAGTCTTCTTCGTCGAAATTACAGTCACCAATACCATGGACTGCAAATGCCATGGAGGACTCAACAGTGCATCATAGAAACAGCTGTGTGCAAAATGCCTAACATAAATGGTTCACGCACTCGTCTTGAATGCACTGCGTCATTGACGGCTTGTATACTTACCGCAGTCTCGCTCATCGCTGCCGTCTGAGCAGTCTCTTTTCCCGTCACAGCGCTCGAACTGGAAGACACACTGAGTTAGGTCGGCGCACATCCATTCACCTTCTGCACAGCTGCTGGCATGATGGTCTGCGCAAACATGGAAATATATGTAAGCAATTGTATGAATAAAAAAATGTGGCATAGAGAATATCAGAAAATCAATTACATTGAATGAAACTAACAAAAAAACATGACTGATCCCTCCATCATAGGAATCGGTACAACACGAATGTGAAAGGCGTCTTCACAGAAGCAGTTGATTGTTTTTTTTTGTACATTGATCTATGAGAGCGTGTACAATATCTATTGATGTTTGGCAGCTATATCACCGTTTGACGAGGATGTACGTATGCGTTGACGCCTAATGGCACATCTCCATCGCGACGACTAACGCCCCTGTCCATTATGTACCCGTTGTGGTAGATGAAGTTGTTAACATATGCTTGAACACAGCCTATCGTGAATCCCGCGCAAAGTTGGCATCAAGAAGAATCTAATAAGCACTAGTACTCGACATTCACTTCTTCAAGGCGTCGTTAATTGAGGAGAGGCACGGCACGGTGTGCACTACCGAGTGATAGTGTTTATGATAACCTAGGCCTGTGCTCATGCATACACTACCAAAGTGCGCTTCAGCAACACGGGAAGCAGAGATTCGTAGCTTGAGCCGCGAACGCGCGAAGGCGTTCCACGTCCCGCTGGCCTCTGTCTCGCTCCACGAAGGCACGACATTCGCCCGTCGAGATCGTTGCCTTTCTGTGGCGCTTATTGCAGTAGTTTTATTAGTCGGTGATATCACACTCGAAGCAGTAGGCGGCAGAGAAACACCGTTGGTGCATGTGGAAGCTACACAACTCCGACAACGAGCCGTCACACGCCAACACGAAGCGAAAGGCAAAAAACGTAACTGTGTCTAGGGTTGCTCCTCGATGCTAGTGCGGCCAGCGTTCCTCGCTTGCATCCAGACGCTCTGACCATACGGCATCCAAGACTGCGCGCCGGTAGGCCCGCAGTCTTGGATGCCGTGGTCGGAACTCGGAACTTCTTGAAATATTGGCGTCGGAACTTTTTCTTCTAGTTTTTTCTTTCTCATCCGTGAGTGTGCTTTTTCCCAACGTCATATCCGTGACGGAAATACGTCAGTGAAACCTTGGTGGACCTCGGCGTAAAACACTTTCGTGTTAAAAAGAACTGGAAAGGCAATGTATAACAGTACAAAACAAAAACCGAACAGAAGCAGTGCCCGTGACCTTTGTAAAATATTCGTGTTTGTCGTTTTTTTTCTAGTTCAATGCATATGCTTCAGAAGACCTAGTCTCCAGTTGCAGCGCTATTTCACATTATCCGTTGCAATTGCGTACAAGGCTATAGTGCTCGGTATATTGCATTAGAAATACTTATGTACGACATAAACGACGTTTCTCGGTTATTGAGTGCAAGTACGACCGTATTTAACCTTCAAAGCTTAATGCCTGCAGTATCAGGAAGCAGTACATGTGAAGCGGTGTATTGCGCAACAGTCGACAGCAACCTTAGCGGCAAAGCATCAGCGCTTTATTCGTTCACTTAGGCTTTATTCGCTAACGGCCTCTGCACGCTTGCATGACCAGATCATGTGTCTGCCGCCTTCGTCGAAAGAAGTCGTACACTGAACTCCCTACCTGGTCTGCATTTCTGGTAGAGGATGTCGTCAAGGCGGAGACTTGAAGGACCACTTGTGCCCCACACAGCCTCCACGATGACACCAAACTCAATCCGTCGGCCGAGATTTGTCGTAATGGGCGTCCAACGTTTCTGGGCCATGGCATTCTCGGCTAACGAAAAAACCTTCTCTACCTGTGGTAAATATGGAAAGATAACTGAATTGTGAAGAATGTTAATGAAAAAAAAACTCAAAGCACATCAGGTGTGTCACACCATTCGCGATGCGGAGTCCCAGCTCTATTTCACAAATGTGGTTATTTACACCATATTTAAAGTGTACCAGGCTACCTCTGGCTTGCATTCAAGTCTATTCTGTCATTAGTCATACACCCAATTAATATACTGACAAATAATATTGATATCACCGGAAGATCTAACAGGCAATATACTTGAACAGCGTAAACATGTTCAGCGCTTTAACGACACGCTGAAGGTACTATGACAATCCAAGCTACACGAGTAGAGCCATTTAAACAAACGTCCGAGCATTTTTTGAGCTTCATCTGGGGAGACTGCATTTTCTTCGCCTATAACCTAACATTCCCAGAGAATGTGCTTAAGAGATGCGTGAGTCCAGCCGCATAATTTGCAGTTATCGTCTGAATCGATGTCTGGATATATCCTCCTGAGATGAACGGGGTTGAGGAATGTCTGGGTTTGTAACTGCCTCCAATCTACCGATTGGGCCCTGTCGAGTTTGGAGCTTGGGGGTGGATAAATACGCCTGGTTTTTTAATAAAATGTTGTAATGTCACAATATCTGGTCATTCTATCCCTCTCTACTTTGTACTCACGGTTTATTAGAACTTGAAACAACACTACATTCAAATAACAGGAGCAAAAAAAAAAAGCCTCGTGGACGTTATGAAAGAAGAAGAATTTGCAATTTTATCGCTACTGGTACGTTTTGCAGTGGCGTAATAACATTTATAGAACCCAGTGGACCTGGTACATGCCTCATCGTGATAGCAATGAAGTTCAATAACGGAGAAAACCAACCAGCCTTCTTCTTTTGGCCTTCCTTTTCCAAAAGTTCTAGAAAGGCCGAAGCGTGATTGCTCTTGCCAATTAGAACAACAATAAACGTACCTGGTATGCTTCTTGAAATGTTCCTGATAGGCATCATAAAATACGCCTCATATATTTCATGTAACACAAGTACTTTATGTACTACGCGTGTAAGAAAAAACTTTAGGCGACTTTAATGTTCCATTTAAGTGTCTTCATTTGCGCAAGCCCCGACCGTTTGGTTCACATCCCTGGCTCATGCCCGCATATAAAGGGCAGGTGTTATCGTTAATCGTGACGCAACTGTGGAGCATGTCAGGTTGTTGCTGTTATGACCTACCGGTCACGTTAGCCATATGCATTCGTACCCTTCCGTGCCAATTATATTTTTTTCTGCGTGTCTTTTTCTTTTTTCTTCTTTTTTAACAACATCAATTCGTTGGTGAATCTAAGTTGCTGCGAAGGAGGAGGAGGAGGAAGAGAAAGAGGAAGGAAAGGCAGGAAGGTTAACCAGACGCGTGTCCGGTTTGCTATCCTACGCTGGGGAAAGGAGATTAAGGGATGAAATGATAGGCAGATAGAAAGAAGTGAGCATACAAGGAATTCGCGCGAGCCTAAAGAACACTGCTGCGTTGCATAGTGCTGGACGCTGGATCTCGGCCGTAACTCGTTCCATTGTAGATTGTCGAGTCAAGGTGCCTACTGAAGGCTTTCAAGTACTGGACACAGAACATCCAGTCCAGCTTGTTGTTCGTCGGCAAGCTGGAATCACCATACGCTCAGTCCGTGCTAAAGGTGCTGCGAAAGTGCCACAATATCGCTAGGCGCTAGCGCCATAAAATAGACGTGAAAGGTGCTCCTACTCTGCGAATGTTTGTTTTGAATAGTCGAAACAGCGAATGCTACGATCAAAATCAGCAAATGAGCGAACCTGATAACTCGTTCAGCGGAACGGCAGTTCCTCCCTCATCCAACCTGTCCTAACTTTATGCGAAGCCCTGAAACATTGTATAAATTTTATTAACTGTTGGCCAGATCGATGACGACTACTTGTGACAGGGGCGACGACGGCACGATACCGGTCGTAGTGACGACAAAATTTGTTCGTTTAAATCTAAGACAACAAAATACATCACTCGAAAAGGAGCGCGGAGAATCAATGCCACTCTGAAATCCGCAATGCGAATGGCTGCTGCATCGCACATCAGCTTTGTTGGGTGAATGTATTCCAGCGGTGCTCCGTCGAGCCCCTATCCGACATTTAAATGCGGACAACTGTCACATCGAACACAGCCTTCGCGAAGGAGGCTTCGTGGTGCGTACAACGTTCTCATCGTTCGCCACGCTGCGGCGCCCTAAATACGCGCGCAAACGCCACTGCTCCCGTGGTATGCGTCGCACAAGCTACCAAGCGTGAAAGCTGAGCGAGAGTTCAGTGGGACGAAGCGCCATGCTGACAGCGCGTTCGGCTGCCGACCGTGCACTGTCGCAGGTTCATGAATGCATGAATGAGTTCGATCTGCAGTGGCAGTGGTGGGCGAAGTTTTTTTCTTCTCCGTTTCGTGAGGGTGAAGTTGAGGATAGGGAATTTGTAAACGGAATAGTTGGCCTGACAGCGGTGGCTAAACAGAGGCGTAGGAAGGGTAGACGAAAGGACGAACGCAGAAAGACCCTAGAAAAAAGAGGCTAATTTAGCCCGATCAAACACAACTCTATGCTGAGCAAAGCAAAAGGAGCGGAGCAGCGCCCGTCCAGTCCTTTTTCTTCGTCCGTGCTCCAGTTTGCGCTCCTTTTCTATACTCAGTGTGCCGCAAAAAGCTGACCTACAAGTACTGACAACCCCATACCTTTGGTGCAACCTTGGCTTGCTTCACGTAAACGTTGAGGAAGGACATATTTGTCTTGTCGGCAGAATAGAGCCAGAAGGAGAAACTGCACTCGGGTCCCGATTCTCTCAAAATTTTGGAATGGAGTTGCGCTCGTGCACCCGGCGAATCTTTCTGGAGGCTGATGTCTGGGCTCACATAATGACCTACAGATGCGAGAGAAAGTCAGACAGAAAGTGCGTGAATATTAATGTCCGGTAAGACAAAAAACGGCAGACTATAGCAACAGCGTGGTTGGAGTAAAACCGTCGGGAGTTGAGCAACACTCTAGCGCAATACACGCGACTTGCTACGCATAATAAGACAAAAAGCTCTGCCAATCTGCCAACCTCATCATTACAGCTTGCAACAGCAAACAGCAGATAAAGTGCACTGCGCAATTAAGCATTGTAATGTAAACTTATCGAAAGATTCGTTTCAATAAATTTGAGACAAAAGCGATGTTCCCACTGTTCCTAGATAGTTAACGCATGTTCAAATTTGTTTAGAGAAACAATAATAATGTTGATTTCATTTTAATGTAGCAAAAAACGCCAATTCGACAGCTTTCTGAGTTTAAAAGATCATTTGGCATTGTTATGATCATGAAAATGCAAGGGAATACAATGCAGAAGTGGAATGCGAAGCCGAACTGAACCCTACATCATGGCGTAACGTAACGTAAGGTATCAAGAATTTTTCGTATATCTCCATAACCGCGGTAAAGCATAGCAGGGGTACAGACAATTATTCCAATATTGATATCGCTATTTCGAAAGAAAAGAAAGCTCATATCAACACAACGGCCCACATATCGCATCGGTGCTCTAGCCGTTTATGATCCAAACAAAACAGAAGTTCAGAGAAAGATGAAGGTTTGAAGCGATGAAAAACAGATGAAAATGGAAGATGGCTGGGGCCAACGTTTCGACAGGAGGACTTGTCTTCGTCAGGGCGACGTCGACGAAGGTAAGTCCTTTTTTCGAAACGTTGGAGCTAGTGGTATTCCCTGTTCAACAGGTGTTTATGATGCTGTCTATAACAAAACTCGCAGAACCCTCATCGCGTTTAACAAGGACTACGCGCTCCTCAACTCGATCAAGGTAACCGAGGAATTGAACAGCTAGTCGCTTACCCTCAGTAGTTCCTAAGGTGTGATCGCCAGTGTCCCCGTGAGCTCTGTGCCACTTCTTCTTTTCTGACAACGAGCTGAACCAGCCGCAAAGGTCTTTCTCGAAGTTGCAGCTCGCTCCTGCAAAAAAAAATAACATACTTATTTTCTGTGTTTAGGTTACCGTGACATTTAGGAGCATGTCATGATGACGCACTAATATTACTTTAAATGTTACTGTACTTTTCCTCTGCCGCTCGTTAAAAAGCAATCAACAAATTTGCTAACATCACGTTCCCTTTCGTAAATGGAGTTTTATAAGATAAAAAGAGAAATATGCACTACGCTAGAAAGCGTGAAATATATATACAGGATTCGCAAGCAAGTGCAAGAAAAAAATACGAGACAATAAACGCAGCTGATAAACCAATGAGCACTACTTATTTGTCAAGCTTTTTTTTTTTTTTCATTATACCGGGTGTTTCAAGAAATGTGTCCAACATCCTCAAAAATCAGGAAAAAGCGATATTTGCTCGCTGCCTTCACAATTGCTTTTTCCGTAGCGGGAGGTATCTTAAGATGGTTAAAGACAGCCTTTGGGACTGTAATTAAGTAAGTTAAATTAATTACCTTTTCAATTAGGCGATTAGGGCGGATATGTCAAATTCGAGAATTGAAGTTCTTCATGCGAAGAACTCACCGCAGCTTTGAGATACAGAAAGAGCGGCCTCTACTAATTATTGTGGCGTAATGAAATTCAACCAACTTCAATGGCGAAACCAAAACCGAAGCACCGATGAGCGCAACAAGCCGACGACCAGAATGACGTCTTTGTTCAAGACAACAATTACAGAGGTGTAGTTCTTCGCGTTTTTTAACGTATGTGCGCCATGCGTGCTATAATTGCAAGCGTAGCCCGCACACCCACACAACGAAGTCGGTTGATAGTTGATATAACGACTCTCACTCATTACTGACGCCTCAGAAGAATATGGCAGTTGCGCCCATCCGCGTTTCGGTTTCGGTTTCGCCGCTGACTGTAGCTGAAATTCATTGCTTCGCAAATATTACCAGAGGCCGCTTTTTCGAAATCTCAAAGCGGCAATGGGCTGTTCGTATGATTGGCTTCAATTCTCCCATTTCACATATACCGTCTAACTCCACTAATTGAAAGGTTAATTCACTTAAATTTCTTTAATACTGCCCCAAATGATGTCTTTACCCTTCTCAAGATCCCTGCGGCTACAGCAAAAGTAATTTTGAAGGCCTCCAACAAATATCGCATTTCCCTGTTTTTTGAGATTTTCGGACACATTTCTTGAAACACCCTGTATAAAAATACTGCTCCCAACAGGAAAACACCTGCACAACTGAGTTCACTGCCAGAGATAGGTGGGCCCACGAGTGTCACGAATGAAATAGGGAATGAAGTTTCGCCTATGGTCAAAGCCAAGGCAGATTTCAGAGAAATTTCGAAGTTGGATTTGCCAGAACCATTTAGTAAGGTCTCATGTTCTCGCGGGAACAAGTCCCGGCCGCGGCGGCTGCATTTTCGACGGAGGCGAAAATGTTTGAGGCCCGTGTACTTAGATTTAGGTGCACGTTAACGAACCCCAGGTGATGGAAATTTCCGAAGCCCTCCACTACGGCGTCTCTCATAATCATATCGTGGTTTTGGGACGTTAAACCCCAGATATTATTAAGGTCTCATGTTTAAATAGAAAGATTTAAAAAACGTTTAAAACTGAATGTTCAATATAAAAATAAGAATTATCCGTCATACCTCTGCTTGTATAAGTACTATATACGCCCGCTTATTTAATCTAAGTTAGCTTGCTCCTAAAATATAAGTGTTCTAAATCTGTCACAGCTGTATTCACTCATAAGTTTTTGTAGTTGTACCTAATGTGATGGAATAATGTTGAGCTTTTTTACCTGAAGTGGAGAGCAAACTCTCTGTGAGCACGGCAACCTGAACAAGCGCGCAATTAACACTCGATGAACGCAGAAGCTAAGAAAAGAGAATTAATTCATATCGGTATGAACTAAAGTTAGAGTAACAGTGTTGGCGCTTGTTTTTGCTCTTGCGCCGTGAAAACATCTTACATATGCTTTTTATTCTGTCGCTGTGGGTTTTTTTCCCTGCCATAAAATCTGATACACTGATGAGTTTGTGGACGCTTGCATAAGCGATTCATCTGTTTCTCTGTGGAAATGGTGAGAAGGTAGTTAGAAACTGTGTGCAATTTCTAGCCTCATGTCCTTAATTTTGGATTACCTCAGTTTCATTGTATCTAGCACATTCAGTGAAACGTGGGATGTGATCCTTTTTTTCGAATCAGTATATTGAAATCATAGTGAAATAATTTCCTGATTTTAGTCCGCACGTGACATCTTGCCCTTTTCCAGTGTCCTGATCGATAAGCTAGTGTTTTGTTTTATAGCGTAATGTTACCAACCCTACGTACCCAGCTTTTCATTTCTCTAAGTATAGTGATCACACAATTGAAGCTACATTAAGTACGGCGGAAATCTTCGTTGATGGCCGACGGAATGCTCGGAACATGCAAGAGTGCTGGGGTGAATTACGTTTAAATTAAATGCGTATGCATTTCTATGCCGACTCAAAATTTTCTTGGCGGCCCCGGGTTTCGAAACTATAGAGCCCCACGCTCAGCAGGCAAGTGTCTTACCCAAACGGTTTCACGCCTGCAGAATGTGAATATATCTGAACCATATGTGAGTTCATATACCGGCGATTTAAAAAAAAAAACGTAAATGGAGAACGCTTTCTATGCAGGCTTTGTTGAAATACTTCGTAGTAGTGAAATAAAAGCACACCGTGGGACAAGATGTAAAGCCAACATGGAAGATTGTGCTGTCAGGGAAATTCCTACTTCGCGAGAAGTTAATGCCAAACATGCGTTTCGATGACCGCGGGATCGACCTTGCGTTGGGCCGTTCCAGGTGCTGACGAACGGTACAGTCAAGAAGACAGACGCCGTGCCGAAGCCGCCCGACAACGACGTTTTATTAAAGGCCGCGACCATAGACTTTCCTGCGATAAAACTCTTACGCCTCCGTTTAGGCTTAACCATTCGCCGGGACTTAGACACCTGCCAAAGGAAATTCCGCGTGGATTTCATTCGTAAGATCCTCGCCTCGAACTATACGGAATCGTACAGTAGCAGAGTTTTCACATACCGCAGTCATTTTCGTCGGTGGCATCCTTGCAGTCTGCGATAAAGTTGCATCGCTGCGAAGGCAAGTAGCAGCCCCCGTCGTTGCAAGGGAGACGCTCCGGGCCACATTCCCTGCTTGGGCTTGTTTGATTTGCAGGGACCTTTCCAGGCAGTTCATCTGTTGAATTAAACAGGGAAATAATTTACTGTTTTCTCTTCATATTTATTATTGACGTGAAAGTCAATATACATTTAGTAGACCGCTTATGGCGTAAGTACAACATTTTATTTCCCGGTTTGTTTTAGGGAGGAGAGTTTAGCGATAGCATAGTTCAGAATTTGCAGGAAGGTGCACAGACTGCATGCATGCTGGAGCCTGTGCTCAAAAGAAGAACTGGGTATATCTAACGTCTTCCAGTTGTCTAGTTGCTGCAACAGTGTGTTTACTTCTCTCTTTTTTTTCACAAATACCATTCTCTCCTATTTATTTTTCTGCGTTTTTTTACTGATCACTGAGTACATTTTTCAGTTATACTTGATTTCGGTTGCCTGTGGCACGGCGGCTTGTGGCAAAAAGAGACCGCGCTTCTGCGCTACTTCGCAAATTACATTTTCCGAACCTGGGAACAGAACCGAGATTCCTAAAAGCAAGTATGGAACGTACGTTCCGCTCTTCGACAACCGTCGGTCATGGTGATGTCGTCTAAGGCGACCCCTTTCTGTGTTACGTTGCTGCTGTACACGGCTTCTATAACAACCTGAAATGAAAAAAAAAGCAACGTTGAAGCAATTTTATTTACGCACTTTCTCACGTTTCGTATACTTCGTTCGTGTTCTGAAACTATCTAACGAGATCGAGCACGGTAGAGAAAAGAACGCTACGACCACCAAAACGACAGATCTGGGATTACACCGAGAAAACTTTTCCAGTGTGACGTGCTATGGCTTGCCGATACTGATCAGGACGGTAGCGACTGAAGAAGAAACGCTAAATTTGCTAAGGAATCAGTGTACGTCGGCCTAGCTTAAGACAAAGCTTTAGTGCTCGAGAGCTATTATCGAAATGCACCGATACGGAGAAATTGTTCTGGGCAACCAATGCGCCAACTATAATGAGATTCGGTGCGTTGCAAATAAAATACACGAGTCTGGTAACTGCAGTAACTCCATTTTAAGGTTACGTCGTAATTACTTTAATAATTTTTTGTAAACTTGCAAAGTTTTGAGAAACTATAGCATGAAATCTGACACATCAATAAATTTAAACTGACCCAGTAAAACCTATAGAGCAAACAAAACTTATGTAATATACACCACTTGAACTGGGTCTGGTAGCTTCATTTCGAAGCTAAGCAGGGCAATGACGACAGATGACACACAGGACACTGACTACCGACCAATTTTTGTTGCGTCACAGTACATACTGGCAGTACAATCAGCACAAAGAAATTAACTGTAGTATAGATAGGAAGTTGGGTAACTTTATGGCAACTAATTTTGAAGTCGCAACGCACACAGAAGGGAAGGACACAGACGAGTTAACAAACAGGCGTTATAACTTGCCTGCGTTCTTCTCTCTTGCGCACGCTGCGATTTCAACATGAATAGGAAGAAAAACAAACAATCGTGGAGGTACGATATCCCCGTTAAGTCGGCGATGTCATATAATGGATAGCCACATGATCTCAGTGCGGTGTAGCAATATATCGAAGGCACACGTGTCGACATAATTTACACCACTTTTTTAATTAGCGTAGGCTTCGACATTCCAGAGTTCGCGTTGTTCAGGTCCTTTACTTTAAGCTATGCGTTCGTGAAGCCATGGGTTTTCAGTTACATTTTTTTCTTTCTTTTGGTACTTTCCTGTGAGTGTTGCTACATCGGGCAAAAAAAAAACCGATCTTATTAATGAGATATTTTCGATTAGCAGCCATCCAGTGGAACGCTTTAAAAAATGGAACTCTGTACACGTGCGTTATGAGTACGCGCTTTCACGAAAACAGGCTACACAGCGCAAACGCGAAAATTTTGTCATCTATAAAAGTGGGTATGAGTGCACATGTGCCAGCATTCGCTACACCCAAGTTAAGTCATGAACCTATTCAACACATGAAATTACGTTGTTAATAGTGATATCATACGTTCTTGTGTTTCCTTTCCCTTTAACTTATTGCGCTGGCAGCAAACAGCGTATTTCAAGAGTTAATATTAGTAATATTCAAATGTAGTCTTTTAAAATGTCATGCTAAAAGGATTGTGTCATTGGTGAAGACCAAGCAGTAGTGGATGATACATAATAAGTAGTTCCTAAATACAGGAACTTCTAATGATCTTTTACGCTAATAAGTTTAGCGGGCTCACCGTAATTAGGAAATTGAAGTGACATCTCGTGTAAAAGCCATATCGGCTTGGAGATGTGGAAGAATGCGTTTATACCCACAGAACTGTAACATGACGAACAGAGCACGCGAAACTGATACCGTGCGGCAAAATGGCCCCGCCCCTGGCGGCGACGCTGCTGCTTTCGTCCCCCATCGCCGGGCAGTCAGCGATCGGCGTCCCCATCATTGCCACGCCATGGTCACGCGAAAATCAGAGCGGTGCACCCTCCTGCCCCTCCCTCCCACCTTTTAAAGGCGATAGTCTTTTTTGGGATACTTAAAACGGAGAAATTTTGGTCTGTCTTTCTGTCTATCTGTTTGTCGGCACATCACTCGATTCAGCCACTCGGCCAAAGTTGAACCACTTGCCCAAGGGCCAGGCATCTTGAACGTCTCACTAGGTTCATACTTGTGTACATTGTCGATCAAAAAGCAAACATTACGCATATCTGAGGCACAACATCACTAGGTAAATATTAGGTGGTGTGTTCCTTTAATAGAAAATGCATACATACGTAATTCTAAAGACCCTAGTTTCTTAAGCTGCGCTGAAAATGCGACTGCGTGTTAAACTTGACTTCCTCCGTGCCCTCTTTACGAGCCCATTCTTGTGTTTCGGTTTCGGTTCTGTATTACACTGTACGAATGCCGTGGGGCGCCGCTCTGGCATTCCTGTTTTAGACAGGCGACGTGTAAATAAAAGAGTGTGTGGAGAGTACTCGTTGAGTGCGGACGTTTCTTCTGCTTCAGCGCTTCGCGCCAAACCGCGTGTTCGGGCTGGCTGGCGTCCCCGCCGGTCTTCGCCTGCTGCTGCGCCGGGACTACCAGTCCGCAACACAGCACTCATGTTCCCGACGTATTGTCAGATGGCGTCCATATCTCACGCAGCGCCTCTTCTATCGTCTTTAGACGACATTTGCAGCGAAGCACGCAGATACGCGGCCAATTTTTTTTTTTTACTTCTTTCGTTACTGTGCACTGCATCATGGTAGACATCGCCCTCGCCAATATAAGCGTGTTTAGTCGCACTTAATACTAGCTCAATGGAAGGCGACACCGAACCACCATACTTGAAGAGGTTCCTGTTCTTGAAGGGGAAAATATGACGCTATCTTCGGCAGTACATAAGAGAGCGCAGCTCAACGGTTTACCCTCGCATGCTTTCCATGCGATTTAAGTGAAACACGACTGCGACAGGAACGAAAACAGCGAAAGTTTGCCTGGCGAGGTACCCATAATTGTTATCACAATAAAATTAGTCGTTAATCAGCCCCATGTTTGTGTGACCATGCTATCTATAGCGTAGTTGCCTTGAATTCTCCGCTCTCAAGTATGTGAGTGGAACTTCTGCCAATCGTTGTAAGCACTGTAATATATCAACGCAGGCTGTAAATTCTAATATCAAATTTGTCTCCTTGAGATGCTCTATAATAGATACACTTTAAAAAACCACAACACGGGGCTTTGGCGGTGGAATTAAAGGCTAGTAAATTCCGTGCTTCGTTATCCTGCTTTCTTTTCAAGCGTACAAATTTTCTTTCTGCAATTTAACTCAGTGGCCTCACACAAAAGCCTGCTTCCTTGAGTTGCTACAATTTAACATTTTACTCTGAAATGCAACAAAATGTATTCAAATTGGTCCAGCTGTTGTCAGCATTTTACAATTTGCTCGAATTTCCCGTTTCAGTCTTTTACGTTTAAGCATTCTGCGTTTAACATATACACGAATAGGGAAATTACAGTTCGCCTCGAGCTAAAGCTTCCGCCTAAGCAACAGACCCAGGAATATTCCGTATTTTAACGTATAGGGTGACTCAGGTGAGCAATGTTAAAGATTACATACCCGGAATGCTTCATCGTGGGTTCCGAGATCAACGTCCGTGCGTTCCCAGATATCTTCTCCTGTCACTGGCAGTGTTAACACATGCGTGTTTCCACCGGTTTCCAGGCTTGTCTGGCGGTACACGTCCAGTGCGACACCTCGTTCGGGCAGGTTATACCAGAACCGCACCTTCAACGCAAAAAGAGTAATATCAGCGATGTTTTTACAGTATTCAAACTGTTAGGCTGCTATGGGCCTAATATCAGAGCAACTGATGTCATATACAGAAATGTAACAAACGCTGAATTTACGAAAAGCCGTCCAGGCGCAAATCAAGACGCCATCGCTGCACTTGAGTAAACGACATTTCTGTTTTTTTTTTTGTTTTTTGTTTCTTTGTTTGTTACCATAAAAAATAAACACGTATATATAAGACCGCGCTAGGCCCTCTATATGACTAGAGTTAGCGTTAGTTGAGCTACCTGGACTTGTTTTGTAACCAATATACTTGATCCATGACCACACACCACTAGAGAAAAGTTATGCTTTTGCATTCCTTCTGAATTATTTCGTGAAAAGAAACGTAATCATTCGAATTTCATTTGTAGACTCTTGCGATTTAGTGCTTGCTTTAAGGATAACTACAATATGACACTCCTGTGTAGGTGTATAATAGTCTTTTTAATCCACAGCAGGTGTGAATTTGTTATGGTTGGCTGTCTTTTTTTTTTCCCCCTTTTGATGGTGACTATAAGTCTACATAAAGACGCGTTTTTATGTTTTCTTTTTTCTCTAGTGTTTCTGGGACACTGGGACTGTGTAGTGTGCGTGCCTGTTTTAAGGTGAAACAGATGACCTTAATTTCGTGGAATAAGCGGCGGTTCTTGTGTAGTCTACCCTCCCGTTCATCAGCAGTTATTACGCGAACAACAATTAGCACTTGTTATTTATCATTTCGTACTTTCTTTGCAACGTGCGTGTGTCTTAGTGTGTTAAACCGATTGTAACTGATGACATGTTATGGAGTTTGCGGAGTTATGTTGTCGGTGCAATGCCAATCAATGTCGATGTTATACAGGTGGCCGCATATGTTGACTTATATCAACTGTCTCAAACACACGGCCCGCGAAACTTTCACCTGCGGCCCGCGGCCCGCACATGACTGTCTTCGCCCCACGCTTTTTTTTTTTTTAATTTTCCTAATAAGTGTGTTCGTGAGCTGCACAGGCATGACTGGTCTGGAGCATTGTTTTCGTGAGGCACCCAATGCGGTCACCAATTGTTGAAACATAACCGTAAAATAAAACTACATTTCAGAATCGGCGTCCAGATTTTAGTCATTTTGGAGATCGGTATCGACATGTTGTTGGAACCCAATCTTCGCGCCAAATCTCTCTCAGAAATGACCCGTATATGATATATGGGGAAGGTTTTCTTTCAAATGGCAGCGTTCGCTGACAATTTGTACACCCCCCCCCTCACCAACCCACTCCCCCGCTCCTAGCTTCTTCACTGCCCCGGCCCTTGCGGTACTAAATTGCGTGACTGCGGCCCACTGGCTGAGGTGAGATTGAGGCCCCTGAAGTATATTGATGTTAATTGAAATTTGGTAGTGTGGTTTAAAAATCCGATATTTAGCGATGGGTGAAGGTCGTTATCTCCCGGAAGTTTCTTAGTCCGCATTTAAATGTAGTACACGGTCTTTTTTTTTTGCGTTTTTATTGCTCTTTTCTATTTCACTCCTATCAAACCTCAATCGTTTCGGCCGGAAATCAAATCAGCGGCCTCTTTTTCAGCCTCACGATGACACAGCCGCTGAGCCACCGCGGCGAAAGGCTCACATCGAGTTAGAATTACGACTTATGAAGTCGCTAAAACTACTCTCACGAAAAAATACAGTAAATCACAACAAAAAGCAAATAACATCTTTATTTTCCTTTGCCCAGCGTTAAATAAACACTGAAAAGATTGGTACGCAATCTTAATAATTTAACGAGAAATGTCGCACTAAGATGTTCAGAGTGCGCTTAAGTTATTCTTCGGGTGAAGTGTGCCAGGTGTTCGCCATTACGTAGTATGCCATTTCCAAGCGCGAAAACCTCACAAACAATCAGAAAAAACGACGTCTTGCATTGTTTGTCTTGTCTATTTTGTTATACTTTTCTTTTTGCCAACTAAAACAGTACTGCGGGGGGCAGTGGTTTAATAAGTTGCGTCTCGCTCAAGAAAGTCATGGTTATCCATGTCAAGCATAGATACTACAGGACGCCACAGGTCAGAAACCAATTAAAATGCAATATGCTTACGTGACAGGGGAGCTTGGGGTTTGTGCTGATGACGTAAGATGCCAAGCGCGCGTGACTGGCCTCCTCCAGTGGTTGTTCCCAAGGATTATATACAGCAATATAGGCACCTGTGAAGCGGAAATTCGTGAGATAGTTCGATTGCTTCAGTAGATTAAAAAATCGGCCTTGCAGTACCCAACTGAGGTTCAATATGTTTCAATATAAAGTCAGTTGTATATTAATGACAATTCCATCCACATTATAGCGTGGTATTTCAAAGTCAAAAGCTGCTTCCGGGATGTAAAGCAGGATATGATGAAGGGCTGCGGATAAATTTTGGCCACTCGACATTACGTAATGCGCGCTGTATTCTCTCCATACTGTTTTCACTGTGCAAGGTGACGCCGACGAGACAGATGATTGAGCATCAGGCTTTGTTCTATTAGCAGGAGATTCTGACGCTGAGAAACCGGTACCGGTAGTAATTTTTTCTTCGACAAAATGATCGCCCGCGTATACCTTAAAGAAGTTCCTAACGTTGCGCAACGACATAAATTTCGATACTAATGGAGCATGAATAAGAGGTAAGTGATAATAAGCGACATGGTCACAGCGTTTCGCAGCAAGGAATAATGATGGCTCGTCCACACGCGCATCAATTTGTCTTAATTTATGCAAGTGACACGACTCGGCTTGTTCTATGTAGAAACTCGTTCCCTGTTGCTTCCATTACGCAGCTGGCTGGTGACGGTGGCATAGGTGTGTTCGGTTCAGTGATCATCACTTGACAGTAAAGAAAAGAAAATATTTCTAACAAAACAGGCACTTTCACTAACGAGCCCCTAAAACACTCCGAGTTGAAAGAAGAGAGAATGGTTTCTTTCTCGCCTTCACTGCCCTTCCTACAGGCGATATCACTTTCTCGCCACTTATTTCTTCGTAAAGCACGTGTACAATGTCAGCACTAAGCGTTGAGCCTACCAGGATTTCGCGCTTGTCGGCTACACGCTGTTACCTCCATTTGCGCACTCGGAAACGGACAAGACGAAGTGAAATCAGTTGGTCGCGCACGATAGTCATGCGACACAAGGAAGAACGGGTGGGCCACTGCATGGAAAAGCAGGGAAGGAGACAGCTAATATTCCTCCGTATATGGGCTGATCGACAGTTTGTACCTCAATTACGTCACGTGAATCACCCTTCTGGCGTCATGAGGTGCCCCGAAAAGACGAGAAGCGCCAGGAGAGAATAACGCGCTCGATTTTTTTTTTTTACATTTTTAGAGGCTGTCTGGGGCCCTTTAAAGTACTGCATGTTTTATGTATGGAGGTTGTACCCAAAGGTCTCCTTCGTAACCGGCAAACGCCACAACGGCCACATGAGTCCTTATGTTGTGACATAGACCCAGGCCTATCGCAAGAATGGATGCGAGGCCTGTGCTTTGAACGGAAGGATCATATCTTCCCTTAAGCCACCCTGATATATTTTCCTGATATATCTTTCCTTAAGCTACACTGATATATTGCTTAGAGTTCGACGAAAAACATGGTTCGAAAAACAGTGCCCGAGCAGCAACCGAAGAGGAAAGAAAAAGTTCTTTGAAATAGATTCGAAATGCTTGGCGTCTTTACCGATGATTTCGCTTCATATAGTGCTTAATAGCTCGAAGGAGCGAACTGAGCAAGTACATCAGGCGCACGATTTCGAGCGCTTGATGTGTAATTCTGGTCGGTCCTTGTCTACAGTGCCATTCGAATACCAAATGGCCTCAATTATTAGTTCAACCTCGTGCAGTAGCTCAATTATTCTGAGCCGTAAATGAGCGTGATTTCATGAAGCATTCTTTCTTCATTAAACTGAGGACCTAATTGCCCGATCAGTGGAGAGATCCTTCAATTGTATAGTGTATATTTCATTCTCCCTCTTTCTCTCTCTTTCTCTGTTCTCACGTAGTGCTTTTATTCTTTTCTATATTTTTATGAAAGAAAAAGGGAAGGGGGGTCTTATACCTTTGATAAAGAAAAGAAAAATCATCAAATCTCCCAAAAACCGCTATGCTCGTGAATTATACATACACAGCAATAAAAAAATATCTTCGCAGAAATTCGCAGAAATTGGACCGCTAAAAACGTTTGAACTGGATACAAATTCTTTTGTTTGAGTATTTCATCATTGTTCCCAGCAATACTTTGCCTACGTTATCAGAGGAATCGTCTGGTCATCGGTAATGGGTGATAAGACAATCCTGTCACCAAAAATATAGAAATAAATTGTGAGCCATTGGTCTCTGTGAAGGCGCATGACCAGCGAAACTGTTTAGCGCACAACACAGAAGTTACGTGGCGAAAGCATATTTGGTATCAAATGCCATGTTGTTCAAACCATTGTGCAAAATGCATCGCGTCACGTAGGCTATAACCCGCCATCGAGATTATGAGTAGGCTTCACTGCAGAATACGTTGTGGGAAAGCCAGCTTACAAAAATCAAGCTAACACCGATCCCCCTAATTCACTTCTAAACGCAGGTCCACTGCTAGGAAGACCTTTTTGCATGGGAAATGTAAGCCGTCTTATATCAAAATGCGACGGCTCTCTGGCCTTTTTTTATTATTTTATTAATTATTTGGTCTTGCTCCGATGCGCGCGCGTGTCCTAGCCAAGCGCGGACGCGGAAGCTGCTAGTTTGATTTCATCGTGCTCCAGCGTGGACGGGTACAAGCATCTCAGGGAGCCCGAGGAGACCCCTTTTTACTTGCGGACGTCACGAAACCTATCATCTTAGCCACGTAGAGCATCGCTGTAATAAAAGGAATCATGGTTGTAACGGTTATACACGAGCACCGGAAACCAAGACGATGCCCATGCCTTTCCGCTCCTACTTCACGACCAATTTTCATACGTTTACATGGTTATCAACTATAAGCATTTTTTCCACTTCTCGAAGTAAAACACGGCGCGACTTTTGATTTATGGACAGTTACCCCGTTTCAGTAAGGAACACCTCAAGATTCCTGAGCTGCACTTCGTTGTCAGATGCCTACAGCGTTTGAGGACGGCGCTGTACTGAAGAACCGTTTTTCAAGCAGCTTCTAATCGTAGAAACATCAAAGGAGCGTCGTGTAAGCACACGGACTACTTCACTTGAATGGGAGCGCCGTTCTTCGGTTTAAGCATGAGTAGAAAAAAAAAAATAAAAGTATCAACGTTAACCAGATGAGTAATGGGGCTTGCCGGCATACGCAGGCAGATGTTAAAGATGAAATGTTAACTGTAAAAAGAAGGCAACCGCAGTAACGTTTTGCAAAAGCCCTTAACCTAACCTGGCGTCTTTAAGAAATAAATCGAGGCTTTTAAATTTTCGTAGACATGTTTCGATGCAAGAAACAAAGAAACCTTTACGTTTATAGTCGTCTATAAACAGCCGCCTAAAAAGGGCAAATGAGAGCATTATAATAGTACCTGTTTCGACAAGCTGGGTAAATGTAACCTTCGAAGATTTCTCCTTTAATTTAAGAAATAAAAAATAAACCTAATGTAGAAGCGTGGTACATTACATGTAGAAGCATGGTGGTACAAGTACATCATTAAGGCAATGTATTTGAGAGCCCTTTCAAGACGCACACGGAAGTCAGCATGACGGTGAATAAGGAGGCCAGACCCTCAGCTGTGGTTATCAGTAGCAACCTCAATAAAATGGCCCTCAGTCATGCCAACGCGAGACAGAAAGGCACTTGAGAACGCCGCAGGGAACCAAACACGGAACAGGAGCATTGCTTCATGTTTGAAAGAAAGCGTGACAACCTACACGGGACGTAACACGCAGCTTTGATTACTGCCATGGCGAGCCTGAAAAATCTTGAAAGCTACAGGCAGTAATTCATTAAGTCGATTTAGCATAAGCGTATTAAACTGAATTCATGTGCTAGCGTGAGTAGATTGAATATATATCGGGCGCTAACATGAGTAGAATGGATGAGTTCTACTCATGTTAATTCGCATGTCTATTAATGATGCAACATCTTACAGAAAGGTCAAGGGCCGTATTACAAAGCTTCACATTTGTAAGTATTCTCACGAGTGGCTGAGCACTTCTTCTACAGACAATTCAATCGTTATCTTTTTTTTAATACAGCCCCGTCATATTCGCTTTTTCGATGGGGCAGGGGTGAATGCATGCAGTTTCATAAATAAGTTGGTCATGACAGCGACAACGTATACGAAGCTAGAATCCATCGGACGGCTGCCCTATTGTCACGGAACACGGTCGATGCATTTAGAAATTTTCGAGTGATGGATTAGAGCGCAGAGCAGCAGTCAATAATGTAACGTGGGCTAACTTGAACTTCTCAACTTATGTACGCCTGCTCCCAGAGCCATAAATAGCTGTTCATTACAGGAGTTTCACAAAAGCAGGGCATTCTTCATAGTTAAGAGTTGCCTAGCGATTGCTAACGAGCGGAGAAAATTGGCTAGCTATAGAAATTTTACCTCTTGTTTCTCTACCTTTGTACCGCTCACTCTTGTCACATTTCCTTATGCTGACTGGATATAACCGTTATTTATGACTCGTTGATATTAATCGTTGATGTTAACAGTTGACATTAAACGAAATAAGCGGACCTGGGCCGGCCATGTATTGTGTAGGACGGACAACCGGTGGTCACTCAGAGCAACGGAGCGCATACCAAGTGAAGGGAAAAAAAGCCTAGGACGGCAACGAGTTTGACGGCGCGACGAAATTAAGAAGTTTGCAGGGATAAAGTGGAATCAGCTCGCTCACGATGGGGCAAATTGGAGAGGTCTTCGTCCTGCAGTGAAATATGGTGGTGGTGCCGATGATGATGATCATGCCAAGAAAAAAAATTGATGCATGTGTAACTACTGACAGAAATGCAGTAGACGGATATCAATATCATTTGATGCGCCATAGCACGGAGTTGTTTAAAAAACATTCGCTCCAACAAAAGCGTCTCCCAAACCTTGGCCGCTTGATGTGGAGTGGTCGGTCAAGGGCAGGTAGCTCTCCGCCTCGCGAGCAATCCTTCTTGACCACAAGAGGCGGGCCTCTGGAGTCGCGTCGTTTGTCCAATCTTCACAGTGAACATCCTCAAAGGAACACCTACTCCTGATTGAGGAACACGCCACGCTTGTCTCGTCACTACCGTCCTCACAATCCCATGTTTGGTCGCAGAGCTGGCTTCTTTCTATGCACCAGCTGTCCTTGATGCATCTGCAACCAGAACGAAGATGTAAAGTTAAGTGAACCTTCATTTTATTCCCGATTTACAACAAAATGAATGTTGAGGTTTTCAGAGAGAATCAAAACTGGTGGTCTACTTAACAGCATTCAAGGTCTTGGTTCCTGCCTACGCCTTTCTATTTTAGTTTTTTTTTTTTAATGCCACGCATTTCTTAGCGAACTTCTGCGACTTTGAGCGTATCTATCTATCTATCTATCTATCTATCTATCTATCTATCTATCTATCTATCTATCTATCTATCTATCTATCTATCTATCTATCTATCTATCTATCTATCTATCTATCTATCTATCTATCTATCTATCTATCTAGCCGCGTACGACTTTGTGCTCTCCTGGCCGTTTCGTTAATAGGATTTACACCAAAATTGGTATGGCGAAACATGACTTTATGACGAACATAAATGACAGGTCATAACATGAAAATCATGATATCCTTGTCATGAACGACATGATTTACATGCCACTGTTTTGGTGCTCTTGCGGCCGTTTCGTTAGTTTGCTATATACCAAAAATGGTATGGCGTGACAAGAGTGTATGACGAACATAAGTGACAGGTCCTAACGTGCAAATCATGACACGCATGTCATGCACAGCATGACTTACGTGCCACGCTCATGGTACGCTGGCGGCCCTTTCACTGGCCTGATGTTCACCAAGATAGGTATCTCGCGACGTAACTGTGTGACGAACATAAATAACAGGAATTAACATGAATATCATGACATTCATGTCATGTACATCATGACTTACGTGCCACGCTCATGGTACGCTGGCGGCCGTTTCACTAGCCTGATGTACACCAAAATAGGTATCTCGCGACGTAACTGTGTGACGAACATAAATAACAGGAATTAACATGAATATCATGACATTCATGTCATGTACATCATGACTTACTGCCACGCTCATGGTGCGCTGGCGGCCGTTTCACTAGCTTGATATACACCAAAATTGGTATCTCGCGACGTGACTGTGTGACGAACACAAATAACAGGAGTTAACAAGAAAATCATGACACGCATGTCATGTACAGCATGGTTTACATGATACGCTCATGGTGCGCTCGCGGCCGTTTCGCTATCTTGATATACACCAAAATTGGTATCTCGCGACGTGACTGTGTGACGAACACAAATAACAGCAGTTAACAAGAAAATCATGACACGCATGTCATACACAGCATGACCTACGTGCCACGCTCATGGTGCGCTGGCGGCCGTTTCGCTAGCTTGATATAGACCAAAGTTGGTATTGCGTGACGTCTGTGTGGCGAACATAAATAACACGTGGTAACACGAAAATCATGACATGCATGTCATATAGGTGTGATTTAGACGCCACGCTCATGGTGCACTCGCGGGCATTTTGTTAACTGGATATTTACCTAACTTGGTATGGCATGACAGGAGTGCCGAACATAAATAGCAGGTCACGCATCCTATATATGTAGCAGAATATATGTTTCATTACCATGGCATATACCAGATTGTACACACATGCATGTATGACAATCTCGCGATATATGGCGAACTAGATGTCACGACATGAATGACTTCATTAGCCTCAATGACAAACAAGACGATGTATGCACCTCTTTGCTGGCTGCTTCGCATTACATCGATTCCCACACTGCGTGGGATCTGCCGATTTTTACTTCTAGCTTCTGTTAACCCCCTTTGGTCCGAATACACCTTCTAAAACTAACTGTTTAAATATGTTCACATATTGGTGACCTATATGTCAAGAATGTGAAAAGCACATTTTATTTATATACAACGGTTAGGGGTCGAAGCATCAAGAGACTGTCACATTCTCATGTACGTAGATAAAGTGAGTCTCCTAATGTTGCTTACAGTAAACACCACCTTCATATATTTAACCGCAGAGAATAATGACTGGCTTGCAGCATCGAGCTTGCATGTTGGCACTGCATACATTATTTTTATGTCAACTTGCGCTATTCTAAACGCACTTTACGGGTGGTCTTCTTCGCTTGCGACTACACGGCACTCTACATCAAATTAGTGTAAATTTTTATTAGAGTTCACTTTAAGAACGTCATTTTTCTATAGCGTTTCGCACGCATTGGGACTTTTATCTGAGTTGAACGTTTTACTTAACGGTTTGCCGATAG
Organism: Rhipicephalus sanguineus; assembly: GCF_013339695.2. Classification (NCBI taxonomy): domain Eukaryota; kingdom Metazoa; phylum Arthropoda; class Arachnida; order Ixodida; family Ixodidae; genus Rhipicephalus; species Rhipicephalus sanguineus. The sequence continues at coordinate 208,113,598 of NC_051176.1, read as the reverse complement.
TTAGGCGAATAATTTGCAAATTCACTAAGTACCCAGCGATCGAAGAGGTTAAACAGCATTTAATTCATCAGTCTACTCGAATTACAGCTCCTCCATTAGGAGTCATTATTTTTTGTACATCACTTGTTTACTGCGGTCTCTGATTTTGTTAAAGTAGCGTAATCCCGTCCTCAGCAATCACGCTACTCTAAAGGCCCAACAAATATCTTAGCCAGCACTGATAAAGAGCGTTTTAGTTCTGTTATGGTGTTCATTTCTAACTGAGTGCAGTGTCTATTCCATTATCGTGTGAAGGAACAGGAGCTGTGCAGAATTAAGGTTTTGTTAAGCGGCCCTGGTTTCCGGAAACCCCACTCAGTGCACTTTACAGACAACGAAAAAAAAAAGAAATGAGCAACAATGAAGACGACGGTGATACAGCTTTCTAGCGAGATTATTTCAATCACCTGAACTTATCTTCGGGACAAGCAGAGCCTCGTTCTGTTGGCGGCTCACAGCTTACAAAGTTAAGGTCGTCGAGAGCTTGAACAAGTCGCTGGCTACTGCCCCTCCAAGCCCGCCACGCAAGGTGAGCGCCTCGAATGATTCCAACTGGTATCTTCACTTGCATCCACTCCTTCAGGCGCGTCCCTGTGTCAAGAGGTGTCACAGTGCTTAAAAATCAATTCGATCGCATAACTTTTTGAGCTGCTTCTGAGTCTGTCCTTAGGAGCTGTTTTGCGTGTGTGTGTGTGTGTGTGTGTGTGTGTGTGTGTGTGTGTGTGGTGTGTGTGTGTGTGTGTGTGTGTGTGTGTGTGTGTGTGTGTGTGTGTGTGTGTGTGTGTGTGTGTGTGTGTGTGTGTGTGTGTGTGTGTGTGTGTGTGTGTGTGTGTGTGTGTGTGTGTGTGTGTGTGTGTGTGTGTGTGTGTGTGTGTGTGTGTGTGTGTGTGTGTGTGTGTGTGGTGTGTGTGTGTGTGTGTGTGTGTGTGTGTGTGTGTGTGTGTGTGTGTGTGTGTGTGTGTGTGTGACCGACGAACATATTGTGTGAAGGCCGGAGAAAACAAAGGTCTGAATGTGACACTGAGAGTTGATGAGCATTTATAATAAGCACTAAACAACCATGAATAATTAATTGAGACAGCTTTAACAACAGTCTGTCTCTGCCACGTGTATTAACAAAATGAACTTCTTGGTAAAAATTGTATATCCGCTAAAATACGACGTTACCTTGCTCGATGTTATGACAGTCCGAAGAAGGGCAGAGGGGAATGAACACATGAAATTTTGAAATTTTGCTGTATATTTCTTTTAGTATCCCCTACACAGTCAATATTATGTCTTACACGGACTTTTTTCTACATTACTACACCAACGGTACGTGGCAGTGTGCTCACGGAATGCGGTCCACAGTGGCCTCTCGTGGACGCCATGGCCAGATGCGTAGAGTAGCAGCTGCAAGGGGCAGCCGTCGGAGCAGTAGTACCATGCCTGGAGCCGGCAGGAGCCCGCCGTGCGCGACAGTGGCCGTGGGGAGTACAACAGGCTGGCGTCTGTCATTCCGCCGTACGCTGAATTAGCCAGAGCGTACCAACCCTGCTGTGTTCCTTCCGAATGATCGATTCTAGGCCGCATAGCGATGTTTGCCTGGCGGTGGAAACCATGAAACATCGTAAGCGTTAGCATTATTTCAGCCGGTGAAGCCAGCTGTCATTCATTGCACACAATACAAAGAAAGAAAACCTACAGGTCCTTTAAGTATATCCTGCCACCTAGCTTCCCTTCTTTATTTGCTTCCTTTCTTTTTCTTTTTTTTTTTTTGAGAGCAGGAGATCTGGTATCACTCTTGCTACTGCTGTTGCGTGCGAACGTTCCCAACTGTTTGCTGCTGTGTGATTTCATGGCTACAATTAACGTCTGAAGTATGCTGTCAGAAAGGAAAGTAATTACGACATAAACACTTACGAAGTGCTTCGAGTGGCGCTGACTAACACTCCTAGGTTTAAATGCACATATATACCCCATAAAGTGGACGGGAGGATGACCGCCGCCGTAGCTCAGTAGTAGAGCATCGGACGCGTTATTCGAAGGTCGCAGGTTCAATCCCTGCCGGCGGAAAGTTATGTTTTCGTCCACTTTACTTTCTTCACACTTTATCCTAATTACAACGAATAACACCCCCTATACTTTCTTTGACATTACTGTCTGTTAGTTCTCATTAATATTGTGTCTAACTAAGAAACGAGCCCTTAAAGGTAATCGTCTTTCTTACGAAGTGCTAGATATCCCTGAATAAGCCTTTCAAGAACATTTATTTCGTCACCCAGGGCACCATAAATTGTTATTAATCTGGAGGAAACTCAGTAGCGGTATTAACTGAAAAGTTATGCGGCTTTTTTTTTACTTAATAAATAGGAATGCAGTCGTGGGTGTAAATGGCCCGTATTCGTAGGCAAGCACGCCATTCGAGCTAGACGAAATATAATGTTCATGAAACATAGACGGCCCGCTGTACAGCGATTTCTCATATTAATAATTGGTGTAAGCAATTAAGCTAATTGACCGAAAGAATCAAATCGACTGTGATAATTAACAATAAGCCACAGGGCACTACGTATACACCAACCGAACGTTTCTTAACCTGCGTTAAGTGTCGTTATAGCGTACACAGTATTGAACGTATCCTGTGCGCAGGGGATTCTACTGAGTTATTGCATGCCGCAAAAGCCAACTAATAAGGAAACTGGAGGCGACCCATGAAATACGAGTTCCCTCACCTTGTCAGATTTATCGTTGGCCTGAATGGCTTTCCACGTGAATTCGTTTTCGAACGAATAGGTAGTGAACCGTCGAGTTTCAAGAGCAGGAATCACGAGCGAGGCATTGTTTACCACTGTCCACCCGCAGAGACTAGCCTTCTCGAAGTCACAGCTCGGTTGCACTGAAACAGTTGGAACAGTCGTGAGGACGGCGTTTTCCCGCCGCATAAATGTAGCGTCATATTTGCAGCACAAATTTCACCTACGGTGTGATGTTAAAAAACATGACTCTGGAGATCAAATGCAAAAAAAATGCAATATACAGGGACAAGTGCAAATGCACAACACCTCTGGAGATAAGTTTCAACTGCGCTATATATCTGTCTCTGCCAAAATTGGTTAACGTTGCTCCTCTCTTCGAGGCGAGCGATCGCACTAACCCTTGTAACTACAGGTCAAGGTACGTGCTCAGATATCATTAACATCATTTCCGAAAAAAATTCTAGCCCGACGGTGCTACAAATTTATTGGTAAGTACCAGCTTATGTACCCACAGCAACATGGGTTTCGTCCGAATCATGCTACTTCGTCAGGAGTGTTAGCGTTAACTCGGATATTTAATGATCCTTTTCAAAACAATATGCTTGTTGAAGTTATTTTCTTGGACCTAAAACAATTAAGCTTTCGATACAGATGGCCACACTATACTTCATAAACTAAAACGTTATGGTTTCCGCGGTATCTTATCCAATCTTCTCCGCAGATATACCATCACGAACGAGTACAAGTAGCCACTATGAACAATATTACATCATCACCCATGAATGCGCGCACCTAAGGATGAGTCCTTGGGCCACATTTATTTTCATCATATTAAGACTTTTGTTTATTGAAATAGAAACTAAATGAAGGAGTTGTTGGGCACCAAGCAATGGTGACGGTACCCCTTTCACATAGTTGTTAGGATAAAAAAATAAGAAAACAATATTCATATATATATATATATATATATATATATATATATATATATATATATATATATATATATATATATATATATATATATATATATATATATATATATATATATATATATATATATATATATACATATATATATATATAGTCCTAGAAGCTCAAAATCAAAAACTCTCGTTTCAACAGGCCACACATACCGTCGCGGTGCAGTCTTTCAATATAGTCCGCTCAGTAATCATCACAAATATTGGTGTCTTCAAAAAAGCGTTGGAGCACTTTCATTGCTTAGCGGTTCACCCTAGTCGGCCATGGGCCTCGTATTTTCGCCAACGAAAACGGTCACTCTGAGTCCAGCGTGTGGAGTTCCTGTTCGAGTCGCTGTCTATGTGTGTCGTGGTTGGGACAGTCGAGCAACAGATGATGCACATCCTCGTCGTCGTGGCCGCACGAACATGTTGACGATGATGCACGCCGAATCCGATATAAGAAGTGCTTTGTGTAAACAGTTCCGATTTGTAGGCGATGAATGTGTGTGTCGATAAGTCTTGAGAGCTGAGGGTCTAATTGGAACTCGAGGTTAGGGTCAACAGCGTACAAGATCGATTCCGTTGTGCTTTCTGAGAACCAGGTGGACAAGCATAATTCATGCTTTGCTCTTCGTGAAATTCGGCGTATGTTGCATTGGGATATAGGAATGAGACGGGTTTGTATGTAATGATGAGCGGCTTTCGCCAACTCATCTGCCATTTCATTCCTTGATTCCCCAGTAGACTGGGAACCCACTGACTTCCGTGATCACCTGACTTCGTAGCTTCTGAAAGCTCTTTTAAGATCGCGTATACTATAGTTATATCTATTTTTCCTGAAGTGGCATTTTCCACACACGCAAGAGCCACCAGAGAATCCGTGATTACGACCCACCTTCTGAGGCGTCGCTGACAGTTTAATAAAGATGATGGCTAGCAAAATGGCTACAAGCTCCGATGTTATTGAAGAGGAAAAATGACCCAGCCGACACGCATTTTCTTCATATCACTCCTTAATGATAAATGCTGATGTCGCAGTCTCTTTGTTGAGGGAGCCATCAGTGTACACGTGAGTGTAGCCTTGCTACCTGTCAAACAGGTGATGCGAGGCCAACTGCAGTGCGGCAACGACTAGTACATCATGTTAACTGCGAAGTCCTTCTATTGACGTTTCAATAGTTGGTAGCTCTAGCAACCAGGGCGGTAAGTTTATGTCCGGTGGTCAATGTGTCGATGCAGGAAGCCGTGAACTGTACTGTTGGTATACACGATGCATTTACGTTCCGGGACGGTTCTCAATTTGTGATGAGTGGATGTGAAGCGTGTTGCGTGACTAGGCGAAAGAGGTGCCGATAGGTCTCCACATTTCAAATCACATTAAAGTTCGGTTCTCGTGCCTCTGCTAAGTCAGGAAACCCTATGCTGCCCGTGGAACCCCCAGACATACGCTCAGGTTTCGTGCTTGTAGCAGCTGAAGTCGCTGTAGAGACGTCTGAGATATGTTATGGAGAATTGGCGCGGAGTAGGCAATCTTCTGTCGGATAAGAGCGCAATGGACGTGGAGTAGTGACGCCGATGTTCCGCCCCATTTTCTTCCCGCTATGCGACGAAGAACATTTATGGTACTGTTCACTTGGTTTTCGAGATCGGCTATATGTTGACTCCATCTGAGTTGGCTGTCTAAAGTAACACCAAGGAAGCGATGCCTTCGTGCGATTTCGATTCTCTGGCCGTCCACAAAAAGTTTCAAGTTTTTCACTTTCTTTCTCGTGAACGGTAGAACTACAGATTTGGCGTGATCTTTTCCCTTCTATTAGTTTCGAGTTATCATGTACACCGACGACGATATCATTATGGTAACAGCGGACATTTGTGACTTAGAAACTAAAGTAAACGAAGAATTGAAAAAAAAAAAGCTTGTAAATGGGTTAAAACGAACAAACTTATAATTAACGTTCAAAAGACCAAGTATGTTATATTTCGAGCACGATGCGAAATCTTGTCTCCTAAATTGCTAGGGCTAGTAATAACCGATATCCCATCAGGTGAAGTTAGCTCGTTTCATCATATAAGCTTCATATTCGATAGTGACCTTCAGTGGCAAAACAAAACAAGCACAGTTTGCACAAAGCTCGCATCGGGATGATATGCGTACTCTCAGAAGCGCCAGTGTTTGTGTCTTCCCTTCGTCCTTGTCTTTTCGCGCCCACATCCAAAAACTCAGAAGCACGCCATCGTATCGATACTAACATTCTGCGGATTTTCAATCACACACACACACACACACACACACACACAAAGCAGAATATCAAGGAAACTACACGACATATACTCTAAGTTCTAACAGCACCTTTAAGGCTATATATAACCCTTCTATATAGTATCACACGCTGTACCGTTGAGCAGCCGTGAACTCAAGACATATAACCGATGCTTTAGACCCAGGCTCATCGACCTTACTACTTGTATATACGTGTGACATGACGAAGCAGAAAGCTATTTTTGAAACATAATCAAGAAAAGTGTAGTTCGCCTAAATTTTCCATAAGACTGACTCAATTGCAGCATAACATACTGTGGACAGTAGAGCTAGTAACGTTTACCGAACCCGCCACGTACGCAAATAGTGACCTTTACTGGCCCTAGCTGACACGCTGACTAGTGATCACAACGTTTACTACCTTTAATATATTTTCTATAATGGTAAAACGCCCGCGGCACGCAGCAAAGTACTACTTTTAATATATTTCTATAATGGTAAAACGCCTGCGGCACGTAGTAAAGTTGATATGGGGGGTCGCTGCAGTTACCAACTTTTTACTACTTTTTTTTTACTTTTTTTAGACTGCATGAGGTGTCGTAGAAGTTTAAAATGAATGTCGGAGCTCAAACGCTAACTTGAGAACACTAGCTCGCAGACTATTAGAAAAACGGTGAATATCACGACGTATAAATTGACCTGTCTATGCTAAAATATGACTTTAGCTTGTCGGTTGGCTTCCCGTTCTCAATACTAACAAAAAGAGCGGTCTCGTCCTCACGCACACAGGGTGTTCTCCATCATTCAAGCCATCGCATATAGGAGCCCCCGGAACTACACGTGTTCCGAGCTTACTTGCTTGTATTTATAAATTAGAAAATGTGAATAAAAATGAAAATTAAGAACGCTTTACTAAGGCTATGTTGGAAAAGAATGCAGCCTCAAGCAACCAATGAAAGACTATCCGCGTGCTTCAACGCAGCATATAATGTTTAGGCAAGCTATAGGCAGCTCAAACGAGACTTGTATGTAACGGAACATATGTAATTATGCTTGCAATAAATTACATTTAGGTAGTTCTGTAGCTCATTACATTTTTTACTGTGTACTGTTCACTGTAAGGCAATTACCTTTTTTAACAAAGTTATATGTAAGAAGCTAAGTCACCTCATTCACAAGACAAGCTGAGGGCGCTTCTCTGAGAACTTGAGTTTGGCAGCAACAAAAGAACATCTATAGTCGTACCACGCAATAGCTTCGTAGATGTGCATGTTCAGACCTGTGAAGGCGGGTGCTCTGTATTTGTGTCCCAATGATAACGTTTCACGAGATACTCGCCGACATACCCAACCGACGCAGATATGTGGCTCGCTTGGTAGGCACTTCGGGCTTCTACTGCCAGGAGCTCTACTACCGGAAATATTTCAGACCTTTCATAGCCTGAACGGGAATGCCTTCTCCGAGACAAAGCAATAATGAAGCGCTTCGCTTCATAGAGAACCCGTATGCGAGCACTGGGTGGTCCCTTTGATGTGCGCAAGACGTTCGTGTGTTACACACGGCCGTTCCCTCCACAACGCATAAGCGCGAATTTTTAATGTCGCTGCCAATTTCCTCCCAAGGAAACTAGAGATGATGGCCAACGAAAAAATTTAAAAGCAATTGTTGACAAAGAGAGACAACGTATTAATGGCCGCAAAGGGCTTACTGAAGGAGCCCGACCATCTCATCCTATTTATTGTATTTTTGCAATGTTAATACACACTGAGTAAAGTAAATGTAATCGTTTACATTTTAGTAATTGCTCATTGTGCATTGGAGTAATTGTTCATTGTATTCGATTACGTCCTAGCCTAGAATGAGGTAAATGGCACTTGCATGTATTAACTGTTGGGACATAAGAACTTTGTTCTGAGTACTGAACATTAAAACTTCAGTCAACAGTGTTAATGTTAAATAGACTTCTAGGCATTATATAGCAAAACTCTCTCCGTACAGATTTTTCGACGCATGTAAGTCGTTACGTCAACACAACGCGTACGAAACCGTTTCTCTATTTTAGGGACCATATTGTCGAAAAAAACTGCATACGCTAGAAAGGTTCCCAGAAGCACCACTATTAGCGAAAGCTCCCAGTGAAAGGCAAATGGTTCTCAGAAACAAAAAATTCACCGACGATTACGATAGTGCCTAATGCGAATTCTGAGCGCAGCTTCGTGTTGGGGAAAGGCCATCTGTGTTTGAAGTTTTGGCTTTCCGCAAGGTATCGACTACGCCATAAAGCAGAATTTTTGTGGAGTAGGACAGCACCCACTACGCCATTATTCGTCTTTCTGTGGATGAGCGAGGTACCCGCTACACATCTGTAAGGTGTTATGTGCACTTTGTTGATGCTGCGTGTGGCTGATGACGATGAAGACTTATGGCTGAGCACTTTGCAGTGGGTGGGAAGCATTAAACCACACACTCGTTGCTCAATTATCATTGTGTGATGACTGGTTGTTATCTTACTCTTCTGTCACGCTATATTACATAGGTTAACGCGATTCCTTGCCCGACATGATGCCTGTAGAGGGTCTTTTTGCAAATGAGCTTCACGCAGCAGCGTGGCTCTCTGGTAGAATACGCGACTGCCACGCAGAAGGCCCGCGTTCAAATCCCATTCAATCCTCAAATTTTTTTTCTCTCATTTTATTTTTTCATGTCTGTTGGTTACTTTTTCATGTGCATCGTTTACACCACCGGCGGCAACGGCGACGCCGCTCAACGCGGGAACGGGCGCGTAATAACTATCAATTTAGCCCCAGATTATCTAACTACTCCTGTCCTGGGTCGCTATTGCTGAAACTTCTTGAAAGAGTGTTTCTTCATGGACAAACAAACCAGTACGACCCCCATGATGGCAGTCGTTGCGGTGAGACGATAACCGTAGCTACACATGACCAATTTTGTCAGGAAAGTTCTCATTGCGGGCTCTGGGCTCGCGCCCTAAAGCTTCTTACGCTTGAACTGTCCTTAAGGGCAGATTGCAGCTAATAGTGAGATCAGGCACATTATTAAAGACTGTCTGGTCAAAGAAAACAAAAGCAATGTAAAATATTGTTGTGGATTCGGCTAATCTTTTATTCATACGCTACATAACTCCTTTTCCATGTTGCGAGTCTGTGCAAACCGAAAGAAATCTCATTACCTCAAAAGTGACGGTTGACAATATTGTGCCCTTGTCAACATAGTTAAATATGGATTTACTCGTTATTACGCTGTTTAAAATTGTTTTGGCACTACTGTAACCTCGACTATGTAGGAAACTTAAGAGAGAATTCCCAAGTGACTTATGATCCGCTGTGACAACATCTTAGCGAACTTTTATGTTATGCGTGGACATTTCATTTGTGTGAATGCTTGTGTTCTGTAAACTTTTGTGTAGTGGACACATTTTTGTATTGAAGAGCTGGAACAGACTGCGTAAGTGCTCTACTACGTGCCTTTGTATAGTTTTATGTTTGCAACTATTATGCAAGAGTAGAGGAGTAGCCGGCGCCACGCATTGGCACCAACCTCTCCTTATACACATTAAATAAAAAAAGGCCTGTAGAGGCTTTTTAACAAATATGCCACTGGTTCGAGAGTATGATCGCACTGCTGGTATTACACCTGTGCTCTAGACGAAAAGTTTTCAGGGACACAGTCACACCTTCAAGGGACCTAGAAACGGATTTGACGATTTTTTTTAAAGGCATTGAGCCGGTAAAGCAAGTCCTAGGAATCATTTGAAGACCGACTTAAGCTCTCTGAGTCAACTGTGTAATTTATTACAAGAATTTAAACATGTGAATCCCTAAAAGACGGAAGCTAAAAGACGGAAGCAAAGACTCAGAAAGGCACTCCTGCGGAGTATGTGTACACTGTGCAGAAATATCGTTCTCGTTCTATGGCTGAAGACCATGGAACGACACCTTCGGTGTATCGCTCTTATCTAATGCATTGTTTCGTGACTAAAAGACCCTTCCCCTTTTGTTCGTAACAATATAGCTGGGCCTGAATTCACGGAAACCAAGTACACTGCAGCCGTTCGAAAGATAATGTTCTAGCCAATCCCGCTGGTAAATGTATTAGCGAAGGCGGATGACGAATGGAAAAGAGCACTTACGAACGCCAAGGTTCCTGAAGCTAGATTAGAGTGCACAAAATATGTCGTAAATGTTGTTTACCATTGGCCGACTCCCCGCGGCAACCATAGATTAACATCCTGATTGCCTGGTATTTTCTCTTGAATGTAAAGGCCTTGTAGGTAAACAAATCTAGATGCTTATGCAGACAAAACCATAATTATGCGTGTTACAGACTGAAAATCGCACGTACCACAATTTCTTTCGTCGCTACCGTCACTGCAGTCTTTTCGGAAGTCGCAGACGCGGTCGTAAGGCAGGCATAATCCGTCGGAGAGGCAGGAGAACTCTCGCTGGTCACAGTGTCCCCATGCCGGAGTGGCAGTCGTAGACGCGCCAGAACCGCTCGAATCGTCTGGGAGACTCCTCGTAGTAAACCTTGAAGATATTGATTGAAGACGTAGTATAAGATCATAAACGGTAAATTTGACGTTCAGTTCGCCAGAAAACTAAGCATGAGCCAAGGGCTAAGAATGAAGCGTTTCAATCGTAGCGCCTATTGTATTCTATACTTCTGAGCTGTCAACAATACAGGCCAGGAGATGAAACTCTCGCATTTTCGACAGTTCCAAATAGTTCACAGCCCATCGACTGAAGAAATCCTCTTCACATTGACGACAATGGTTGAGCCTTCGCGCCTTTAACATGGCAAAAATGTCTCGTCGACAGAACTCAGATGTACCGAAGAACACGCAACGACGAGTAACACCAAAATTACATTGTGAGTTTTTTCTGTGTTTGGGTTGTTTAAAAAAAAAAAAGACAGCTGGCAAACCGTGCTATATATGAATGTCGATGCTGTCTTCGAGGCAAGTCAGAAATTAAATTGCCGGCGTGCGCCTGATGCGGCTGTCTATACTCTTTTAAGGTGGGGTGAGACTTTGAAAGTGAGTTTCCAAATTCGGCTGTACAGCAGTGGTAATAAAAGCTATGGGTATAAAATTTGCAAGATATTTTAAAGGTGGATGCAGGTTGCATTGGCGCTCAAAATTAGTTTCAAATTGTGTTTAGTGTTTTTTTTTATTTTTGTTTTTTATTTTTTCTATATATGTACTTCTTGTTTCGATCGGCTATCTGCAGAGCATTGCGATTGTGCACTGAGGAAGCTATTAACGTTTTACAGATGTCCAACTAAAACTGTGAGCGTACAACAAAAACTAGATTTGTTATGGTTGTTATCTAATGTTGGCGCAACCACTGTTTGTTTAATCTTACTGCAAATATTTATTGCGCTGCACATTTATATATTCTGTCTATGTTTTCGCTATGCGTAATGCATTGTTGTAAAATGTGTTAAAGCCGTACGAAAAAGTTGTGTTCTATATATGTAACATAATCGGACACGTATAAATACATATTTACATATCGTGCGAACACGGTGAAATTTATAAAGGCGCCTGGTTTCACTACTTTATAGGTGAGCTGCACGCTTTGCCTTAGACAATAGTAATTTACACTAAATTATTTTTATATGCACTCAGCACACTTTAAGCTTCAGCTTTAATGAATGGAGTAATAATAGTACAAGGAGCTAACAATATGCAGCAGCCACGCCAGATATATCACGTTATGACATCTATAACATGACACCTTATTAACTTTAATCTATGCCTTTTCCCTGCAAATTTTGTTATATTACTTGCTTTCGTGCAGAAGCCAAGTGAAGTAAGAAAATATAAAGAGAACGCACCTGCAGTCTTTGCTGAAGCTTATGTCATCAAGAGCTATGACGTCTTTTGGTCCTTTTCCAGAACGCACGACAAACACAAGCTGTCTGTCTTTTTGTTCAGTCATGTCAACATGGTGTCGCTCCCAAAAGTCTCCACTTGGACCCTCCTGTCGCCAGATTTCCTTTTGCGAATTGCTGCTGTTCTTGAAATAACGTAAATAGAGGCTCAACAAGTTTACCTGTAGACCGAACATATATGAGTGGAAAGACATGTGACATGTGCCGGGTTGTACGGTAAGAGACGAAAGTGTAGCTATCTTGTTGAAACCGTGATAGGCCCCACCAAACTCTACGTAGGCTCCAGACATGTTGAACGTGGTATGATCGAAAAGCGGTCCCGTGTCGTGATTCTTTCGTGACGGTGACCTTCCTCGTACAAACTGAAGTGAGCGTTCGCTATCTGCTCCGTTTGGGTTTCCATATGCAAAAACACCAGTATTTTCATCCTCAAACGTCACTCTTTGGTTTTTACATCCTTTTTCATCGCTTCCATCACCGCAGTCGTCGTAAAGGTCACACGTATGTTCGCTAGCGATGCAGAATCGTCGCGATTTGCACTTGAATGCGCCTTCCTTTGAGCAGGGTACGCCAGAGAACTCGTCATTTTTAGGGTAGCCACAATCCACAAAATGTATTTCGTCCAAAGCAAAATGCAGCCCACCGCCGCTGGATGGTGAGTCAATTTCAAAAGCGAGACGAAAGCGGCCGCTTCGACGCCCAACCCCAATCGACTCGAAAACCCAAGATTTAGCCAATTGTTTCGATGTGCGCTCCCACAGTAAAATGTCTTCGAAACCATCAGCCACAACTAGTAGTCGCACGTGCATGACGGAAATCGTGAGCCAGTGGTAGAAAGATACCTTACAGTCGGGAGTAGACTGTTGGAAAGTTGGGGAGAGCATTCTTATTGGTTCGTCTAATCTATCACCGTCATGAGCCATATAGAACAAGAGATAACTACCGGAAGAGGTATTTCTTGTTACGTCCAAATCAGGGCTGTTTTCTATGCGCTCTCTTGCTTCCATAGCTGTAAGAGAACGCCAACTAACTCTCTCTGGCAAATTTGGACTGCTCCAACCGCACTCCCCTTGCTCAAAGGTGCATGAGGAAGGACATTTTGCTTCATCACTGCCAAATGGACAATCTCTCTTGAAATCACAAAAGAGTTCTTTCAAGACACAGCTGTTCTCTTTACATGTGAATTCAGTTTCGTTGTTGCACGTATTACCTGGTGAGACTGTCGGCACGATAGAAGACTGGGAGATCAAACAGTCTGGTGTAAATGATACATCATCAATTGCAATGCTACCTTCGGACCATCCATTAAGAATGACTTGAAAGTCATTTGGACAAGACAGAGCTACATCCACATTTTGCCACCCGTCAGTGGTATCGTTTCCATGGAGTTCTTTGAGTTTGTGAAGCTCATTCGACTGCAAGTCTAGCAGGTTGGTCTCCAGTATGGCGTTCCCGGAAGCGACATACCAATAACGAAGACTGCATTTTCGCGTCGTTGTCCTTTCGAAATGAACGCTTTTCAAGCTGGCACGGCTTTTGTCGAGGTTGTCTTTTTCGAGAAATAAGAAATGCCCGGAAGAATTCCCAAATGTGTGATCGAATGTTGGCCCGTCGTAATCCGGCAGGCTCTTGCTGCTAATAACGTGCCAACGTGGATGGCCTTGAGTGAGTTCTTCTGTCCAACCGCACATTCCATTCTCGAAGTTGCACCTTTCTGGAAAACTGCTGCAGTTCAACTCGTCTGAGCCATCTGGACAGTCTGGATTCCAGTCACAAAGCTGGGATTTTTTAAAGCAAACACCGTGAGGTTCGTCGCAAGAAAGCTCGCCTTTAGATTCGCAGTCGCTTCCAACAGGAGACTGGCCACACTGAAGTAAACTGATTTCGTCAATAGCAATTCTGGTTTGTGGAGCGGATGGTGTGGCCTCAAGCTTTAACGACCATCCCCTGCGCACGAGAAGGCCAATTTCCACAGAAACCTTTTTCCACTTGTCAATTTCGGGTGATCGCAGTGCCATCAGAACTGTTTCTGACAATAAATTTGCTTCTATGATACTTAACTTCAGAATATCTGTGCCTGGTACAAAGTTACTAACGTAATAAAACATTTCTAAGTAGCACGAGTCACTGGAAGTGCCATGTGGAACTGATTTCATGACAGCCCTGTCAGAAACGACTCCATCCCCCGTGGTTACACTCATGAAGAATCCTTTGCCTGAAACGTCTGAACTTGGAGTGACACCACTGCGCCCAGTTTCAAGCCTTTTCCACGAGTACCTGCCAAAGCTTACATCTTGCCAGCCGCAGGTGCCATTGTCGAAGTTGCAGGTTGCGCAGTTCTCCTCGTCAGCACCACCTTTACAGTCATCCATAAAATCACAGACCCGCGTTGCAGAAATGCACGTTTTGTCTGGGCAAGTGAATTCTTCAAGGCCGCATAAACCAAGCGGTGATTCTGTCGTCGCTTGTACTGCAAATATAGGCAGGGAGCTTAGCGATGAAACGACGCAGCCGTCTGTGAAGGAAATGTCGTCAATAGCCCAGGCTCCATTCAGGTCGGCACCTGTGGTTGCCTCAATCAAAACTTGCATGGGGCCATCGAATCCCTTGAGAGAAATTATTTTGCGTTCGTAGTATTGCCCAAATACATTAGACGTTTTCCAAACAATGTGCTTTTCTCCGAGAAGATCAAAACGAACGTACACTGCCAAGCTTCCAGCGCTGAGGCTGTACAGACTGTAACCCAAGTGGGTGAATCTTGTTTGGTACGTGTAGTAAAAACGTAAGGAGCATTCAGCATCTTTTGCCGCACCTATAATTGGACTAGAAAATATTCCCTTTTGTAGTGATTGATCTGCAAACGAGAATCGCAAAAAGTTTCCATAGACTGAGTTCGTCGTGTGATCTCTGAGGTCGTCGTTACTGAATGTTCTTCCATCTCCTTTGTTTACTCGTCTTCCCCAAGCTGCACTTTCGACTTTCCAATCACAAACACCGTCTTCAAAATCACAGCGAGCAGGGAATGACGTGCAATTTGCCCTGGGACTCAAGCGTTCGTCGCTCAGATCACCGCAATCATCGTTGAAGTCACATACGGTGTCCTTTGGGATACAGTTTCCGTTGGCGCAGCTAAAGAAACCCAGTGGGCACTCTTCTGCTGCTGCTTCCCGCGTGCTCTTCTTCCTGTTGCATTGTGAAAACTTGAGATCGTCTATTGAAAATGTCTTGTCAAAGAACTCGAAGTTTCCCAGGAACTTCACTGAAAATCGCTCCGAGACTCTTCCTATTCGCGCAGTAGCGTATTTCCATTTTTTCCGCTCGAGAGTTCCATTGTGTCCACTCATCAGAAGCACTGTCGTGTCTTTCAGCCTGAGCTTTGAAGCGAAACCGTACGTCACCTTTATAATTGCGCGTTCTGTTGTAAGAGTAGAGTAGTACCAAAATCCAAGCGTGCAGGTGGGAGACGCGTCAATGAGGTTTGGACTAGCGATAACAGCGGAGCGCTCCTTATCGTACGCCGGTATAATTCTGAAGCGGAGAAAGCTACCGTCTTCTGTCTCAGTCGTGTGGTCTTGCTTTGGTTCTGCCAAGCTGTTATTCCTCGCCTGTTCAAGTGACCACTGGGCTCCCTTACCACTCATTTCCCAGTAACACGTGTCTTTGGATTCGAAGCTGCACTCAGTACCGCAGCGCTTTTCATCTTCGCCATCAGCACAGTCATTGTCAAAGTTGCATATTCTGTCACGCGTCAGGTGCTTTGTCTCGTTGTCACAGCTAAATTCAGGATGATTCGTGTCTTCTAAAGACTTGCAGGGCCCACTAACAATAATGAAATCGTCTAGAGCCAAGAGGGAAGAGCGGAAAGCAGGAAAAGTGACACTGAAGCCGATGCGGCATTCTTCTGCACCTTTTGAAATGTTCGTTTGAGCTTTCACCCATCTGTCATTTACATCAGCAGTGGCCGAATATTCAATAACATTGTCTCCCGATTCTGTCCTAAGAAAAAGGTTCAGCATGTGAGGCACAGTTCCAACGTGGTAAGACCAAAAACTGAAGCACATGTCGTCGCATTTTGTCAGAAGGGGAGAAACCAGAGTCGATGGAAGGTCGCTGGTGTTGTTGTCGTTCTTAATTGCCACGTAAGTGCCGAACGACTCGCCGAATGTGTGGTCCCCATCTGGCCCAAACTGCGAAGAGTGAACAGAAAAAATAAAACGTAATACACGTCGCAACAGGAAGCCATCCTATTGCTTCCTAAAAATAGTCATGTCATGTCTGATTCTTCAGGATTCTTAAAGCACTCACCATGTGAGAGCGACCTGTGAATCTGTTCCACAAAGCTGATCCAGAAGATACTGGCTCGTTTTCCCAAAGGCAGAAGTCTGTTTCGAAATCGCAAGAGCCCAGGTTTGAGCAGCGACTAAGAATCTGCAGTGGAATGTAGAAAGAAAAAAAAATAATAATGTTTTCAATTCACCATCGCCGCGTATCACTGATCATTCTTGCATGAAGCAAGGAAATGAGGAGGAATATGAACATCTCCGTAAAAGCTACAGCGCCAGAAAGCGTTGTTGCATTATTATTTGCATCAGTATTTATGTCTATAGCTGGAGTGGCAAGTGGAACTGTGTATGATCGCTACATTAGAATAACGTCACGCCAAATGGCATACACATCATCGACATATAAAAAACGTTTTTCATAAAAATATTCAATATCGTGGCACTCATTTATCCAATATTCAAGTCAAGACTTTCACCGACTTTATACTCAAGTGTTCTGAAAGCGCTAATGTTAACAGCTAGCGCATAATTGTGGCTTAAAGTCGCCTTCACGACGCTTTACTTACTACAGGAAGTCGCACAGGTTTCACAGCAATGTTATAAAAACTCTTCCGTGCGCAATCGGAAACAGCAGCAAAACGATAGAACACCATTACTTTTTCATACCTCTTCATCCTTCGACCTCTCTTGTGAGAAACCTCTTTACTACATGTACATTGTATGGGCTCCGGCTTATGAAGCCTCGTGTGTGTCTCGTGTACTATTGCGTTTATGCAAGTTCTACTTAGTGTTGCATGTTGTTTTTGTCATTGGCCTGTAACGTCTTGTGTCGCGTTTCTACTCGTATAAGGAATACGCGCAGATGCGAAACTACCTTTGGCGATTTCATGTTTAATGGAGTCATACCACTGCTACGCAACACACATGAATATCGGATGGTTTCCACAAATACTAAGTAACATTTAACAAAAGTCATTTTGAAAGGGAAGAGACCTCACGTGGAGAGATGCCGTCAGCGGTGACGGCCATGTGGGGGTGGGCGATATATGTCAATGATTTCTAATTAGCAATGCTTTGTTAATTGATTGTTAAGAAGTTAAGCGGTCTCACTGTATTCTCGAAAATATTATAAGCCCTATGTAAAAACACTGTCAGTTTCTTTTCGTTAAAAAGAACATGCTGAGTGCTTTGGTAATTCCATACTTGAAACTACAGCGCGAAAGAACAAAGACGAAGAAGAAAAAACATGGCTTATCCCTCCATCATAGGAATCGGTATAACACGAAAGTGAAACGTGTCTTCACAGAAGTAGTGCTTATTGTGTAGTGATATATGAGAGCTTGTACACTGTGTATTCGTGTTTGGCAGCTATAGCACCGTTTGACGTGGATGCACTCATGCTGACGCCTAGTGGCATGTCTCTATCGCGACGACTAACGCCGATGATCATGATTAAACCGTTGTGGTAGCTGAAGTTGTGAACATATTTAGATGCGAAGCATCTTATAGCGGAGTTCAAACCGGTGGTTGTGGTGGTGGCGTGCGGCGTGACCACCCTTACTACGCATGCGCGTACCCTCTCCACCTACCCTCTCCCCTTTCTCCCTCTCCATTCGCCCTCTCCACTTTCCTCTCCCTCCCTCTCTCCCCTACTCCTCTCCCCTCCCCCTATCCACTCTTCCTCTGAAACGTGGGCTAGACATGACGAAATTCTCTCCTGCGCAACGCCGCGATGAGCGCCAGCGCATGCGCGTCCCCTTCCCCTCTCTTTCCTCTCCTATGCTGCCCCCCTCTCGCACGCCTGTCGACCGCGTTCCCCGCTTGCCCTGTGAGAATTAACGGCCAGGCTAGAGGGAAGACAAGACACACGTGGCGTTCCTCTTCGCGTTCCACGACGCGAGGTCGATAGCATGCCCAACGAACGCCAACTGAACGCGATCGTGCAAGTGCTCCGGCTTTGCATCACCTCATGGTCCCTTTTAGAAGGAAATGGTGTAATTTTTTGGACACAGCGAATCGTGAATCCCGCGTAAAGATGACACCAGCAAGCTCATAATCAACACGGGTACCCGATATGCACTTCTTCAAAACGTCGCCAATTAAGGAGAGAAATGACACGGTGTACGCTTTCAAGTAATGGGTGACAGACGCCTGTGCTCATGCATACACTACCACACTGCTTCAGCAACACGGAAGGCAGAGGTTCGTAGCTTGAGCCGCAAACGCGTGCGTCCTGCTGGCCTCTGTCTCGCTCCACCAAGGCACGACATTCACGCGTCGAAATCGTGTCCTTTCTGCAACGCGTATTGCAGCAGTTTTGTTAGTCGGTGCTCTCGCAATCGAAGTATTCGGTGGCGGAGAAATCCTGTTGGTGCATGTGAAAGGTGCACTACTCCGATGAGCCGGCGCACGCTAGCACGAAGCGAAAGGCAAAGAACGTAACTGCGTCTAGGGTGCCTCGGCGACGCCAGCACGGCCCGTGTCCCTCGCTGGTATCGTGACGCTTTAACCATGACCTGCGACACCAAGCGCAATCTCGGAGTAAGCGCTAGTAAGTGTCGATCGTGACGCACTACTTCTTTGCACCTCTCACACACGGCGACACCGCTCTGCTCCGCCCCGCCTACCTACAGCAACAACAGAGAGCACCATGTGAGAGAGAATGTGGGAAAGATATAACGCGCCAAGGTAGCTTAGTCGGTTGAGCGTCGGGCGCTTACCGTCGCGGTCGCAAGGTCGTGGGTTCGATTCGCAGCGGCGGAACTTTTTCTTTGTTTTTGTTTCTTTCTCACCCATTGGCGTCCATTTTATCAACGTCATATCCGTAACGGAAGTACTTGGTGGACCCCGGCATAAAACACTTTCGTGTTAAAAAAAATTGAGACATGACGGAAAAGCGATCATCTCTGAATCTCTGAACAGAGAATTTTTAGTGATAGCCCATGTATAAATACTCGTAAAAAGTGCACTTGGCAAGAACTGTGCACGAAATCATTATTTGCTTAACATAAGTGGCAAGGTCATCTATTTCCCAGGGATAATGGGCTCGCTAATCTTGTTAGCGTAAAGAGCGAATTACCAGACTTCTCTCTCCTTCGTTAATTAGGGAATAATTACAATATTTCATTCGTAACCACGTGGTTTTATCGCGTAATTGCTATTTTTAAATACTACTAAAACTCTGTACAGTTCGACATTTCTCGCCTAGCGCCTAAGGCACTGGTGTTTTAAGTTTTTCTTCTTCTACGTTAACGAAAGGCCTTCTATCTATGCTAGTCATGCAAGGCAAACTTCAAATCGTTTCCAACTAACGAGAAAAGAAACGAGCACATTGCTTGCTTACTTGGATATCATCCACAGCAGCTACTCCTCCCTTTGAATCCAATGTAACTTGCAGGTAATACTCAAATGGCATTGTTGGAATGAATTTTAGGTTGACCTGAGCTGAATGCCAGACGCCACTTCCGAGCAGCTGACTCTCCTTAAATGTGGCTTCGGGTCTTAGTGCGCCATCTTGGCTGGTGCCCAGTGATAGCTTGTGTCCACCGCTTAACTGGTACCAAAATCTGGTACACCCGCTGCTCCTAGCTTCTTGTGTTCCGCTGAACGTTGTCACTGTTGTACCTGTACAGAAGTGACGAGATAAGTCAGCACAAGGCTCAGGGTATTTGTTGAATTACAAGCTTAGCATTAGCACCACGACAATCACGATCGTATAGATGACTACATCGAAGAACATGCATGTTCATATCGACAAAAGGAAACATCGATAATTATCCTTAAGACTATGTTTTTACTTCATGTCCTAGATTTATAGCATCCATTTTGTCAACATATTTTGCTCGGATAAAAATCAAGACATTCATGTGAGAGTGCGTGGATAGCATGCAAAGATTCTTTGCGTAACTATTGCTACGCACATATTAAGGAAGGAGCAGGCGCAGCGAAGTCTCAGCTGAAATGAAGGAAAGCCGGACAAGGAAGGCAAAACAGCTAGCGGGATGGATTTCAAAGAAAGGAGTGGTGATGGCGAAGAAAAAGAAAACAAGAGCATTCCACCTCCAGAAGAGAAAGGACGACGAATCGCTCGTTCGACGACATCCGGGAAAGCATAAGCAATGAGGGAGGAATATGAAGAAAGGCCGCTCCCAAAGGCCACGACATTATGGAAGGAACTCCGAGAAGGAACGGTTTCATGGTAATCAAAGAAACAATATAGCCGGCGACGTTGGGCACTAGAACAGGCTCTTCGCATTTGCTTTAAACACCGCTCATTTGCCAGCCCTGCGCATTTGTGAGGCGCTAAACGGCTGAAAGGCTGGCGTGGTCATTTAACGGCAGCGATAAAATTGAGCCCTAACGCAGCGTACGTGCCAGTCGTTCACACGACGTCCGGTAATAAAGTATTCTATGCATACTGAGGCGCATTCCAAATGCTCGGAGAACATTTCGAAGGCAAAAGTCTCGGAGCAGTTTAAAGAGCTATAACACATTAACAACGAAAGCGAAACTTTCCTGGCCCCCTCTCTCTATTTTGCTGTCTTCTATATGTGGGTCGATCATGGAGATGGTTGAAACCGAGATGATACAAAACTACGCACAAAGCGCACCAGTTCCTCAGATAGTGCGAGCCGAAGCGGCCCGGAGAAACCAGGACTATATATATACGCCTAGCCCCGAGGCAAGCTACGACACGAAGTGGAGCTGAAACACATATTTTTTTACTGTAAGACTCACAAGAAGCTTCGAATTGAGCAAGAAGGCACGGGTCAGGAAGCTCTGGCTCGTAAACGTGGCAAAAAAGAAAAAAGAACGCCTTGGAATGAAGAATACCAAGCGGATCAGCTTCGATATGCCGCTAATTATAAACAATTTAACAGTAGCGTTTCCGACCAAATGTAAACGCGTTACGTATACGTAAAAGAATGTGTTATCCCCACTGCGCATGCTCCGTACATGTGTTCCTACGGCTTACGTACGCTATGTTAACGCATTTTATTTGGCCAGCTTAACCTACGTAATAATTGCATACGCTAAGAAATAACGTTCTCCGACATGGCAGCAGCGACGATTCCCGCTTCAGCCCGAATTTTCGTGGACGGAGCCGCTCTCGGTATCGCTGACTGCCAGTTAATGTTGTAATTAACTTTCGCATCCTCGAAATTCAACTAAAGCGTTAGCTGCGAAGGCATAGCATGTACAGTTTCTGAGAACGCTTGGCGATTCCCGCGTGCGCAGATCTAAAGCTAGACGCACCGACATAGAAACGGCAGGATGGTTGCTAATCGAGTGTCTTGGCTTGGACAAGTTTCGCACAAGGCACCCTCCGGTGCCCTGTAGTTTAACATCTTCATTAAGTGCGCGTTCCTCTACGTTAAATGACGGTCGCGTTAGAATGTCTAGTAGCGCCATGTTCAGAGTTCGCGCTTAACATATACACAAGGCACCAAATATATGATGACATAGCCGAGGAATACGTTACGTGATATGAGACAATATATGTGATGAGACAGCAGAGGAAGATGACTTTTTTTTTCGATTAGAACATGCAAAACTTGATCTCGTGCTATCTGTACTTGAAAATCTTCCCTAAACAAAAGCCACGTACCTAGAAAACAACTAAGAAAGCTTCGCTTAGTCCGGTTCTTACATGCAGTGCGCGGGATCCGCATAAGTTTCTCTTTGGCTACAGCCTAGAAGTGTCAGCCTTTTTTTTTCTTTGTACTTAACGTGAAAAACTTCGTAAGTCTGCTGCTAATTTACCACATGCATCAGTGAGTGTGCGCAGTATCGGCTTATCAGGCTAACAGATTGATCTGGCTCGATGGCGGGGCAAAACTACGTTTCACTCGATCAAACGCTCAATGAAATTAAATTCTTGTGATTTACAAGCCAGAACCTTGGCATGATTATAAGACATGCGGTTCAAAATAACGGCGGCCTTCCAGTGTCGAGATTCTTTTAAAGTTTATTCCGTGACGTATAATACTTAATGATATGTATAACAATATGTAATAATAACGATGTATAATACTATAATAAGTATGTACAAAAATGTGACAAGCTGCGGAAGTATGCGCATGCATAATGTTTTCGGGCAATCTGATTGCTCGCTAATTTACGCAACCGATAAATACGGCAAATGCCAAAAGATGGAAACATACGCCCAGACGCAGTGTCAGACCTCAATATACTTCATATACGGTTTTATTTCCTGCCAGAGATTACTTTCAAGTAAACTTAACAACATGAAAGTACAACTGGAGGCAACGGAATCGGAGGGATGAAGCTCGGTGCTTTCTTTCTTGAATTTTGACCAATAGTTTGTTATGTTCTAGCAACTATCCCCAGCCAGCACCCTGAATTACGTACTTTCAATCTGTAGCAATAAACGCAAGATAAACATAAGTTCACGAGTGGCTTTTCACCAAGCTATTTTAGGACGTTAAATGGTATCTGTCAATAATTACGTCAGCTTAGATTTTTCTACTCAAAGCACAAATTCACATATGTAAGACATGCATTTACTGAATTAAAACGAGCGTGCACAGTTTATACATACCACAGATGAATCTGGAAAAGGGGTGGGGGGAAGGGAAGGGAAGGGGGAGGTGGCATAGAGGACTAATACGTTCTGTGCGAGGAATGCGACACTGCGAGCCATGTCAGTACATAACATAGTGTCCTGGTGCATAATTTAAGCATAAGCGCATCGTACGTTAAACTTCATGACTGTTCGCGCCGCGAAGAACTGAAGTTAGGACAAGTACATGACACACACATGGTGATGCCCTTCATGTTGTGTGTATATGTTATCTGCTTGTCGTTACGTCAGTTCATGGCTGCGCGAACAGACCTGAAGTCATACCAACTGTAGCCCCCATAGCAGCTGTACGCTAAGCTGTTTTATCTGAAGTTGCCGCTCCATCTTCAGTCTGCAGACATGCCGAGATAAATGGCAGAGCCACATTTTCTGGTGGAAAATTCGCATGTGGTCGGCCTACAGAAAACACCACAGTGCAGGGCTGTGGATTAATTATGACCACCTTCAATTCTTTAACGTGTACTAAATATTCAAAACACAGGTTTTCGCATTTCGACCACGTGAGAATACGGCCTCCGCAGGCGTGAAGCGAAACCGCGACGCAGTGGCCAGCCGCAGAATACCACAGCCACTCATTCAGCGCGGCGGGTAGTGCACTTTAGTGCTACATAGAATCGTCCTGTCTGAAGAAACAGAACCTAATTCCTGCACTATCAAGCCCATACAAAGACAGCAGTTGAAGTGGGGAGAAAGAAAGAACATTTCTTATAGAAGAGGCAGAGAGAATTGCAAAATGGGGACAAAGCAAGCTGTCAGATTTGCTGGTGCATGTACAACTCTCTAGCGAGGAGTTTCTTGCAAGTGAAATGTTTTTTTTTTTTTCAACCGATTTGCGACTTCGGTTACCCTCTATTACTAAAGTTTGTCACTTACAGGTTTCTCTAAGGTTTCATTGTTCTGGTTTGTATCAGAAAGCCCATTTATCGTATTGTTTTCACAAGCTGATTCAAGGAATAATAAATTTCCTCGGTGTTCCCTCTGTTTCAATGTTCGCTTTATCATTGCTCTAAGTAGTGTCCTTGTACGATAATGGAGCAGCCCACTTTATTTAAAAACATGTTGCAGTCGTTAGGCGTACTCGGAGTCGACTGGTTTACTCTTACAATAGTACGTTCACTTGTGCTTCCAACTTTCGCCAGCATGTAACGTCCATAAGAGCTCGACGTTGCCACGTCTGCATCTGGTCCTCCTAAGGTCACACCTTCAGAGCCAGTTGTTCTTGTGCAAATAATACTGGAGCTTTTTGCGCCGCTGAAGCCAACCACAAGCATCGCTCTCAAAAGTGCAAGTCACTGCCTCTTCGCATGGCTGGAGGCTAAACTCCACATCGTCTGAAGCAATACGCGAGCAACCACATACATTTGCTGTTGTTTTGAACGCCCCTATAACAACCTGGTACCGAAGTAGATTATGCAGTGTGACATGACCTCTTATTCGATCATTAACAATGTTGTTTAAAAAGGTGCACTGTGACCAGCGATCATTTCTTGCTTAGAATACCGAAGAGTTTGTGTTGTATTGTAAAACAAAACGATATTTCTACACACAAATACGTCTGCACCTACAGGCTTCCTTTTCGAGGTTGTGGTACAGCAGGGTATATTTTGCATTGCAGTTGAATAGTATCAATCTCTACCGAAGGCCCACTTGGCAGAAAATATCAGCATGCAAAATAAATAACGGCGTTGTTTACTTGTCGAAGTGCAAGATAATTATCAATGTCCATTCTCACCTATTTCTGCCCCTTGTTTTGACGTATTCACGGCGAGAACGTGCCCGCTTCCAAAGCCAAACGTGTGGTCCTGGCCGCCTATTGCGTCCTCAGCCTTAAGTCTCTCCCACTGAAGCTGTGCACGGCCATTCCTGGCGCGCCAGCCACAGTCGTCCGCTTCGAAGTCGCACAGTGGCGGCGTTGGACATTGACCGACGTTCACTGCAATGTCGTCAAGAGCTGTATACCCGCCTTGCGTCTTTGAGGCTTCAAAGCTCAGGAACACAGCACTGTCACCGTCGAAACGCACGTATGCGTAGTTCCATTGGGGACCTTTCGAAGCAACGTTAGTCCATGCGACACGTGAGGCCTGCGTTACCGCATCTATTTCTCGAAGGGTCAACGGTGCAACAGTTTCTCCGAACGCGAAGAAAAAGAACTTCAGGCACGCGCCTTGAGCGCCTACGTGAAGCGGAAATTCGCTCTCTAGAACGGCATTTTCTGACAGTTGTTCAAGGGTTGCAGTAGACGCGAAGTCCACGTAGGCGAAGCTCCCGTAAACCGAATGTGTCGTATGGTCGGTTTCTGGCAGTAAAGGTTGAATATTACCGTGACCGTTGCCAATCTTACGCAACCACACACTAGTACCGCTTGCAGCACCATTCCTCCATGCGCAGTCGTTTTGTTCGAAGTCACACTCAAGTGGGTGAGGAGGGTAGCGAGGGGAAAGTTTTCGCGGCCTTGCGCCTTCTTTACAGCTTCCGTGAAATAATTCCACCTCATCTATGGCGATTCCTGATATAGTAGACTGGTTAGCTTTCTTGTTAGACTGTGCAATTATTTGAAAGCTCCTCTGGTCTTCTTCGCCTGCGAACAGAAAAAAAAATGTTTCACCTTTTTAGACGCCGCAACTGTATACTTTCGGTAAGGACAAAGTGTGGGACCGGGCTAGTTGGTATTCCATTATTAAACTGCTCAGCGCAACAAGTATAGACATATTACACACTGAATTGACGAGGACCAGTGCCGGTCCTCGTCAATTCTGTGTGTACTGTGTCTACTTTTTGCGCTGAGCAGCTTAATAATGGTGAGGACAAGTTTGAAGAGCAAAAGAGAACAGTGTGACGATTCATGAAGTCGAAATAGCAACTAAGGCAGCAATCTGGACTGCATACTAAAAACTGCTTGACGATGCAGTCAAGGTGACTTCAAAAGGTTGAAAATCACAAAAAGTCAACCGATGGTAAGGTAATGTAATATAATGAATATTAAAAGCAAAGGAGGGAGGGGAGGGAGGAGGGAGCAAAGGAGGGAGGGAGCATGAAATTGAGCGATCTGATTATTAGGCAAACCATAGCAGGGGACCCCGAATAAATTTTGAACATTTGAAGTTCTTAAATGCGCAACGTGCTTTTGGCATGTCACCCCCATCGAAATGCGGCCACCGCGGCCGGAATCAAAGCCTCGAGCTCAGCGTCGTTCCGTGAGCGCGACTAAGGCATACCGCGGCCGGGGTGGTAAAATAGACAGTTCGCGATTACGTAAAGGCTAGACGCGATTAGAAAAGTTTGCGACAGCAACTATTCCATGAAGTGGACATGATCAGATCGTGCCGATGATAACTACTGCGATTATCTTGAATACTGTGAAACGGAAGAAGTGCGATTTTCAGAGGTCCGTCCGCGACATAAAAATCGCACCTACTTCAACTCTAATTATTAGCTGCCACATAGATACCATCGTTACAGCTGGCTCAGACACACAATAACACAATCGTTCATTCAATTTAGATTATCGGCTTTGTAACGAACAATTCCGTTAAAATTTACTAAAACAAAATAATCATCGCTGCATTAGCGTACCTGTCAGCACCATGACCTCTTCTTTGGTCCAAGTCAGTCCATCAGTCAAGTTCAACAGCAGCTCAGTGTTCGTAGCGCCATCTTTTGCACTCTTGATAAGGAGATAAGAGTCTCTGGTATCACGAGAAATGTACCACAGGGAAAAGCAGTAACTGCTTTGTCGCTCAACATCCGCATAGTCAGACAACAAAATAATTTCAGTACGTTCACTTGTGCTTCCAACCTTCGCCAGCATGTAACGTCCATAAGAGCTCGACGTTGTCACGTCTGCATCTGGTCCTCCTAAGGTCACACCTTCAGAGCCAGTTGTTCTTGTCCAAGTAATACTGGAGCTTTTTGTGTCGCTGAGCCAACCACAAGCATCGTTCTCGAAACTGCAAGTCACTGTCTCTTCGCATGGCTCGAGGCTAAACTCCACGTCGTCTAAAGCCATATGCGAGTAACCACTTACATTTGCTGTCGTTTTGAACGCCTCTATGACAACCTGGTATCGAAGCAGATTATGCAGCGTGACATGACCTCGACGCCAAGCACCCATTTGATCACCGGAACGGCTCCACACAGGTTTCAAGGCATCAATGCTAGACGACCCGTTTAGCCGCTGGTAAACTGAAAGCGTTCCAACATTATCACCAGCCATGTTGAACCAGTACCGAAGGCAACGGTAACGTGACTTCTCCAGGATCGGTGAATACAACGAGGCTCTGTCTCCTTGACGCTTAGCAACAAATAAAGCGTAGTGACCGTAAGCCGTACCCAGAGTGTGGTCATGGCTTGGACCCGCAGCAGTGTCCGTCGCCGCCGAAATTTGTTTCCAGCCATCGCCGAGCCCTTGTTTCTCAAGCTTCCAGTTACAAAAGTCTGTTTCAAAGTCACAGAAATATACTCGACGGCACGGACCTTCTGACAATACGACATCGTCGATCGCAACGAATGCTCCTTTCATCACTTTCTTGGCAATAACAGCGGAAATTTCAAATGTGTATTCTTCTTGAAAAGAAACCGGGAGTTCTCCGAAATTCCACCCGAACCTGTCAGCACCTTCCCTACTAAATCTTAATGTTGCATTTAGTATGGATTTCGCTTCTATAACCAAGCTGAGGCCATTGCCACTGTTCATAGAGTACCAAAATGTAAGGCAGCTCCCGTTGTTTCCCGATGGCTGGGATTCAGCGCTTTCAAGCGATGCTATACCCGCTGTCAATGTACCTTGTGAATAAAGTATGGCGTAGCCACCACGACCACTTGTGTGGTCGGCAGTAGGGCCTATGCCATCGTAACTGTTTCTTGGAAACACAACCTTCCATGCGTGATTTGCATTCCTAGTGTTTTGCCAATGGCAGAAACTGTTGTTATTAGGTATGCTGTCAAATGAGCAATCTATCAATACAGAGCTAGGACGGCAGTTTGAAAAAGATATGTCATCAATTGCAATGTTGGGCATTTTGTTAAACTTTGTAACGCTAGCGCGGAATGAAATCTTTGCATCTCTTGTTTCTCGCCGTGGAACCGTCAGTACAGTGTGAGCCCAACCGATGGAAGGAGGAACTTTAGCAAGAATCACACTCGTATTCTGGGGCAAGACATGACGCACGGTAAGATTAGCAGCAGTCAGGTTGTCATTGTAGAAGTACCAAAAGCTCATTGAGCAGCGAGATGAAGAAGGCGGAAGCTCTGGGCTAAGCAGCACAGCCGCGCGGGAAGAGCTTCTTTGCGTCTTTAAAGCCATCAAATGACCATCTCCCCTAAGCGTAGAGTGGTCAGCCTCAGGTTCAACTAGATCCTTGGCTTGCATAATTTGCCAAACGTTAGCCCCTCTGCTTACATCAATCCATCCACAAGTGCCGTTCTCAAAATTACATGGTCCACACATTTCCTCGTCAGAGCCATCCACGCAGTCTTGCTCGAAGTCGCAAACCTGCTGGTCTGGGATGCACCCACCGTCCCTACACTCAAACTGAGACGATCTGCATTTGGGCATAGGTGGTGGAGGCGGATTAGGAAGCGCGCCATTGTACAACAAGCAGCCGGGGCTTAGAGAAATGTCATCTATTGCTATGTCAGATGCGTAGCCAACACCTAATGATCCCTCGATAACAAAGCAGAACGGTTTGCCACTATAGAGAACAGCGGAAGCTCTAATCCAGCTTTGGCCTCTTGGCCCCTCTACTTCGTAGAGACTCTCCCACTGTGACTTTTCTGTGTAGTTTTGATACTGCGCAAAAAGAACAATGCCACCAACATCCTCACCGTGAGCAAAGTAGTGAAATGTCACTGAGCAGCCGTCATGGTTCGCAACATAATTAGGACTTCTGTAAAGAGCCGTACCGCTAAAATGGCCTCGTTCCGTAGCTTTAAGTAATAGCACGCGCCCAGCACCGAGACCACCCATCGTGTGATCGGCGTGTGGCCCTGTGTTTCGGTCAAATTTTAGATACGGCACAGTGTGGATCTTCCATGCAGGAAGAGCCTGTGACTTGGCATCTGTTCTGACGATCCGCCAGACACAGGGATCGGCTCCTGGCTCGTATGTGCAGGCTGTGTAATTCTGGCAAATATCATAGGCTTCATCCGAGCCATCGCCGCAGTCGTCGACATAATCACACACTTGGCTTCTTGTGATGCAAACGTTGTTTTCAGGGCACATAAAGTCATGCGATCCATTGCAACTCCCATGAGAAGGGGCTGGTAAAGCACAGTTTTCAAAGCTAATGGCGTCGAGAGCAGCAAATGCCACCGACGATGTCATCCAGGAACCAGCCTCAAAGGACAGGGTGAATTCTGATTGGCTGCGCCCAATTGTAGCCTGACCTTCCGCCCACACGTTTCCTCCTGCTTTTTCTAGTAGCCATAGTGTGACATCGCGGTCAAGAATGTACTTATGCACGGCTAGCTGAGCAGAACGTCCTGAGGTAAAGTACCAGAAGAGCAGGGTGCAGTCTTTTCCAGATCGCTTTAGCCGGTATGTATTATTAGGACTGTGTAGAAGGTGTCCTGACTCGGTAAGATGCCCGCGCCCGGCAGTGTAAACATAACCACCATGCGCATCCCCCTTACTTTGATCCTTTCGCGGCAGCGGTGAGTTGGTCTCAGTGCCCATGGCTATCGTCCAGTTCCAACCAGCGGAATCGTGCTCACTAAACCAACCACAAGTGTCAACATCAAAGTCACACTGTCCACACAGCTGTTCGTCATCGCCGTTTATCGGGCAGTCCTGTTTGAAATCGCACACTTGAGAAGCGTTCACTATAGTAATGCCGTCGTGGCAGTGGAACTGTGTTTCCAGGCTTTCATGACAAGCACCATGGCTGATAATGACGTCATCTATGGCGATGTGTCCTCCTTGGGACCCACCAGTTTTTCCAGCAATGAGCACTCTAAATTCCATAGAAGAGCTACTAACAAGGTCGATTGTAACCTTCTTTTGTTGCCATCGCTTCCCTTGTCTTCCCGTGACCACTATAACGGGTTCCCGTTTTTCTTTTCCGTACTCGTTGACGTAGACAACGATCACGCGTATTGTCCTGGTGCTAGGGCCAATGTCTGTACCGTCCATATAGAGCCAGAGAGAAAAGCAATAAGGGCTGCCTCCAATCCAGCGTTGAGATTTCAGTATGCCTGTGTAAGTTTCCTCGGCGTTTTTGGTTCTGCCATCCAAGTATACGTACGTTCCTGAAAAAAAAAGAACAGTAACGAAAATCGTTAGCCTGAGTCAAAGCAAGCCGACGTTAATGTAAGAAACGCAAGTAAAATGAATACGTTCACTCATTCGTAGAAAACCGATGACGTAGGAAACATAAGTGCTCAAAAGACGAATAAGGAAGGAGACGCATATAGGAGCGCTAGTTAAATTCGATTCAGTTAAATTTTACGAAAGCACGATGTAAAGATAATACCGTCTGACACTGAAGAAACACTGAAAATAAGAAGTTGCTTCTTAGAACTTCGGAGTTCTATATTTGAGGGCGCATATAAAAAAAGTTGGGCGAGTTGGTGTTGGTTCATGATGTGTTCTCCTTGGCACCCACCAGTTTTTCCAGCAATGAGCACTCTAAATTCCATAGAAGAGCTACTAACAAGGTCTATTGTAACTTACTAACACATAAGATGGTACAAATATAGTCACGGTTCTCCCCAGCTACTTTGTTAGCAATCTTAGAATATTCCCAGACGAGCTTGGTCAAAGCGTAAGTGAGAGGTATGTTCGACTACGATTGTCTGTTCTTTAATTAATTAGTTGGTCTTACTTGCTGAAGTTATAAAACAAACACTGCTGCTTTCAACAACCCGTTAGTGCCTGGAACTTACCTTCACGAGTTCCCAGAGTGTGGTCGGCCCGAGGACCGGAAGACGCATTCGGGGTGGAACCTCGATTTCGGACCCACATTCTTTGCACGTCGGAGTCAGCGTTTTCCCATCCGCACATGTCAGGCCCCTCGAAATCACAGTACCCTATCTCGGGACATTGTCCTTCCCTAAGCGAGATGTCGTCGAGCCCCACTGCTACCGAACCGCCCTGCTCCACCTCGGCCGTCAAGAGCACCTGCAAGCACACAGGCACAGAGGTCGTAAAGCTAAGGGTAACGAACCAACTTGTCATATTTCGGAACTTATCTGTTACTCTGCAAGTAGATTGAACTTTCGGAAGCGTCGTCATTGCTTTTTCACGCGCAGGGTAACAGATCGGGTGTCAGAAATGTAATTATATCCTAAGAAGCAACAATTTCACAACGAATAGGCTTGCATGAAGAAATACTTGTATACTAAGCACACAGCGGAATGCGAAGGAAAAAGCCTTATTAAATTATGATAAACCGAAGGGTCAATCCGTGGGCTCTGGGTGGAGTCCTTAGTCCTGAGCCCTTTGAGCCGCGGCCTCTCAGTGGGATCTCCTGACGAGATCTAGCTGGTAACAGGGGACGGTAGTTGACACTAAACGGTGATGCAATAATTCTAAACAATAGCGCGGCCGTAAGGATAGAAGGAGATGTAAAAAGAGCGAAAGCAGGAAGGGATGTTAAACAGAAAAGCATCTAATTGGATAACATACGCAGCGGAAGGAAAAAGAGGAACGGAAATAAGAAAGCGAGGAAAGCGGTGAACGTGTGCTCGAGCGCACGTGGCACCAGGTATTCAAAGGCGCGTGTAGAAGCCAGCCGTTTCCAAAAATCTCACAAGTGCTCTCGCTGCCTTTTGGGCCGATGATCCTAGGGAATGGTAGTAAACCGTTGAGTTCAGTAAATCACCAATGCTCATTTGCTCATCTTCAACACGTACTTCGAAGTACATCCTGCGCTGCTTAAGCAAAGGTGTATTCAATTGCGGCGCACACAGCCGCACAAATACATGGTTGGTCTGTTTTTCACCCGATAACTTCGAAAACGATACCGTGTTAACATTATGACTGCCAATCTGCCAGATAATTAAAATATTTCAATCGATAAAACTAATTATCTTAATGATCAGTTTTCACAGCAGCAATGTACGTACATAAAATTAATCTGATAATCAACAACCAGTAATGTTTCGTGCTCTGTTACATAATTATCTTTTCCTTAATTATAGAGTTCCGGGTGCCCGTGTTAATTGCAGAGTTAAAGTCAGTCGAACCAGAATGACTTCGTAAATTTCTCCGCCATCATTTCTAGAACCATGATGACAGACCACTCCCCAAATGCGTGCCCTTTAGAGCTGGTGTTGTACTTTTGTCGTCCGACGTGTCCCTTCAGTGAACCACGAGCGTTTTTCTCCTTTATTGACATATATGAATATTATATGTATGGGCAAGTTGGACTAGTGTCACGCGCACAACTCAGAGCCGTAGGCTGCCAGTTGCGCTATATACCGAACTGCTGAGGCGTTGCTGCAAACAAGACAAGCAGGTTCTTCATTCCACGCGAGCGCAGCGCCATCTCATTCTTGACAGCGCAAACAGCATTGTGCAACGACTGACTGATCTAGCAGATGGCGCAACCTCTCTTGTGAGCGTAGAAGATGTACTACATACTGTACATTCGCTGGTTCTTTCGCTGATTTTCATTTATCTAATGCCACTCATCATTCCCTTCTTCCATTTAATCCTTCCCCCACCGCATCCTATCTCAGGCTAACAGCCCAGCTTTTTTGTAAACATATTGCGTTCCTCTCGTCTATTCATGCGTGCAATTCGCCAAACTTGTGCCTAATGTTGCGCCTCATTCTTTGTAGCAAATGTTCTTTCCTTCGCATTGTTCGCTTAACGGTAACGTCTTAACGCAATGATGTCTGTGCAAGTAGGTTTTCCTCGAACGCGTGTAGAAAGGGAAGGCATAGTAAGGCGACAACATAAATTACAGTCAACCATACAGCCTTCCGCTCTACTACAGCCTGCACAAGACGATAGTGTAAAGGTATGCGGTTTTCCACAATAAAACATCGCTCTACGTCCTTTCCGGTTTGCATTTTTAAATGCGAAGCATTTCTTAGCGAACCTCTGACAATTTGGGCGTTTCTATCTACGTATCTATTTATCTATCTATCTATCTAGCCGCCTACGTCTGGGTGCTCTCATGATCGCCTCTTTAACTTGGTGTAGACCAAAATTTGCATGGGAGGGTAAGAGGACTTGACGAATATGACTGCCGGGTCATGACATGAAGAACGTTAAAATCTTGTCGCGTACGTCGTCAAACCCTTTCCACTAGACACATGTGGCACATACCCGTTTACCACGGGCCGCGGTGTACGGGTATGCGCCACAGGTGATTCACAGTTTATATCTACCCAGGAACGGCGAGAACAGACATTGTTAACCTAAACGCTAGAGCGTTAAGGAAAAACAACATAGGCAGCGTTGACTCAACGAATGGAAAGAATGAAAATTAGGATCCCAGCAGGAATCGAACCCAAGCATTCTGTGTGGCAATCAGGTATTCTACCACTGAGCCACGCCAGGTCTATACATTGGTTTAAAAAAACAGCCTACGCAGGCGTAATAGCGGTGCAACGTCAATTGTGGTTGTGGTGGTGGCTATCTAATTTTACAAGAAAGTAATGAACACTACATGATACTCCTACGATGTCTACTCCTACGATACAGGCGTCTTATCAGATTAACGTCTGTAGTTCCAGTGTTGGCTCCGCTTTTATAGCAGTCTAACAAACAATACGTTTGTATTCTATGATTCAGCAAGCTATTTTGAAGGATTGCTCGATCCCGGAGGAATACATTAACGAAGGTTACAAATGATATCCACATCACCGCACCGTAAAGTGCGCTTAGTCCGCCAGAACGACGCAGTGTACTCTTCATTTCTTACGAGGCTGGGCGATGGCCTCATGCTGACCGAGGATGATGCCAGATTGATTGACAGCCGCTTTGTAGACTAGGCTACGTAGGCCACATACGCCCAGGTGGTCTGCAAATACGACAAAAACCATCCACTAATGTTGGTCTACGTAGCACTATCCAGGTCTACCAGCCTCGGCGGCCTATACCTCACCAACGCGGGGGGTGGCTTCAGGTTCCGGCATGTCGCCGGCTCTGTCGACAGACAATTTGTCGACGAAATGACCGAGGTATCCACGAATTCCGACAGTTCTACTATACCACATATTTCACGACACATGGACCCCTCGTCACCACGACCACGACCGGATCCTATAACAAGTCATGACCAGCTGCTGGTGCTCACTGATCACGTTGATGACGTCCTTGTTCAAGAACTGTCAAGAACTTCTTGCACACATGCACACGTGTTCGTGAAACGTGCGTGCGTTCTCGGGACACGTATAAGCACTACATATCAGCTTACCGCTTCTGGTGTTGGTAATACCCACGTTGCCATTGGCAGCGTTAGCCAACCGTAAACAACTGGTTATATAACACATATGCGGCTCTTCAACATATATAAGTGTGCGTATAAAATTTATACAAATCTTCAGCGTCATTTTGTAACGTGTCGCTCAGTAAAAAAAGTTACGGCACAGTCGCCTACCCGCCGCGTGCTTCGCATAACATCGACTCCCACGGTACGTGGGATCTGCCGAATTTTTTCTCTGGTTGTTTATTTGTTGTTGCTTTTTTTTTCGCATGGGTTTCTCTTTTCTCGCCCTATGTTTTCTGTTCCGGAGGCACAGAAAACATAGGGCCTGAGCACTCTCAAAGCAGCTTATAGTTGAGGCAGTTTGTACAGGGCCACCTATTGGCTCAATTAATGTAGAAATCGAATGATGAATAATGAAATATTTTTATGTTACGAAGGACAATACAACATGGCGCATACGATGTCATTCCTGCAGCCTCCTACTCTCGCTGCTCTCCTATGAGACTGCCACTTTAGGGAGCCAATCAGAGATAATCGCACTATTCCGTGCACGAAAGAAAACATGGTTAAGATAGAGCGAGACGCCACAGGACGCTAAACTACTACAACAAACCAATACACGTGGCGGTGCGCGTAATTCACATTACTCATTGCATATCTGTTCATTCATTTCATCCGGTAACCGACGCCTCATCAGTCCTCACATAAAAAGTGCGCGAAGAAGGTAAGGGGAAAGGGGATCTGGCACTTTGTTTTGCTTGTGACGCGGGGGTGCTATCACCGCCTGTAAAGTCATTTTCGCTTCATGGCGCACGCGCCTCCAGCGGATTAGTCGTAGTTTGCTTAAACGCCGCCGAGAGAGAGGTGGCGCTGTGCTCGCGCGGTGGCGCCAGTAGCGCTACCTGGCGGGAGCGAGGTTAGACCGGCGCACTGGGAGCAGCACAGCGAGGCTCTTTTTGGGGCTCGGAGTAGTCGGCAACGGAAGACTCTCGGGGAAGTCCGTGGGTGCGATACCGTGGCTCGGGCTCACGGATCCCTCGTGGTGCGTCGGACATCGGCAACACCACATTCGCGTTACATAGTATGTGTTATGTTGTTTTGTGCATGTTATGTTCTCTGTGTGTGGTATTGGTATTATTTTTGGATTATTTGTCTTGTTACCAATTATTTATTATCTTCGGGTGCCGAGCTCGCCGTTGTAAAAGCTATTAATAAATGTCCACGTGTTCGTTTCACAACGGCGTCTACTGTGGCTGTGTGTCCTAAGAGCGAGTCTTTTAGACCCCACAGTGATTGTCTCTTTCACAATGTCTTCCTTCTCTTCACGCAAGCACCTTTCTGTGATTGTCTGTTCGCTACCGGGATGCAACAACAATTAACTTGTACGTTTACGTTCCTTGTAGTGCGAAAGAACGATCTGTACTTCCATCTTACTGAATGTACTCACCTCGTGCCATGAGGCCGACTCCACAGTGGCGCTTCCATATCGCCAGCCGGTTGAGGGGACTCCGAACAGCATGTCCTGCAAGGAAGACGCCGTGCTTCCCGGTGCTCGTACCGAAACGTTCAGATGTCCCACACCGGTGCCATCCATGAAATACCACAGAGTGAGGCACCGCGCCTTCGTCGGCGGCTGCTCAGGAAGCACCAAGCTGGCGACGTAAGGAGGGTTTTGTTTCTGCTTCTGTTCGCTGAGGTGCAGGAGTAGGAAGTGGCCTCCTGCAATCGTCGCAGACTCAGCATGTGAAAGTAGAAGTAGAAATAAAGGGGCCTTATAGTTTAAATGCTGGAAGTATATTCCAATCCGTCTGTTAACCTTATTATGGCTTGAAGAGGAACGAAGTAATTTGAGATATTTAATTCATTTACTGAATATGTGAAGTTCATCTCAAACTTCCTTCTTTTTTTTTTTGCCGCATGCAGGTGCTTCTGTTCTTCGTTTCTTTTTTTCATTTGTTCAAGTCTTTTTACATCGAATGGCAGTTGATTCATCTTTGGCGCATATTTCTTTTTAATTTGTGCGGTTGGCAAAATCGCCATTTAGCACTGATTACTTTAATTTTTATCTCATTCCTCTACATCTGTTAAAGGGGTACTGGCACGAACATTTCGAGTTGTCGTTTTTTCGCGTCAAATGAAAGGCCAATTCCTCAAGAGCCTAGAAATGCACTGCTATGCGTGAGTGCACCCTGAAAAAGTAATTAGAGTATGCTTTTAGAAGGTAGTTTCGGTTCCTACTAAACCCTGACGTCACAACACGGTATGAGC
The DNA here is from genome assembly GCF_013339695.2 of Rhipicephalus sanguineus. Classification (NCBI taxonomy): domain Eukaryota; kingdom Metazoa; phylum Arthropoda; class Arachnida; order Ixodida; family Ixodidae; genus Rhipicephalus; species Rhipicephalus sanguineus. The sequence goes on along the minus strand of NC_051176.1, from coordinate 208,077,150 downwards.
TTCTCGTCACGTGCTCGCGCAAGGTATCGTGACGTTTCCTCGGCCGCTCCGCACCGTGACTCCGTTGGTGACGCACAAGCGGCCATTTTGAAAGTTTTGGTACCCCACGTCGTCAGAACAAGCCAGACTGCTGCGTGGAGTCACCAGAATTATTACTGTAGTCTGACGTCAACCTAGCTTCGATGTCGGTAGGTTCGCCATGGGAAAATTGACTTAAATATCAAAAGAAGATATCTTATCAGCATTTGCTGAGCTTTACACTCGCTCAGAGCCGTCTCTGTATGCACGAGATTTGTACGGCAGTGTTAACTCACCTTCGAAAAAATGGTGTCAGAACCCCTTAAAGGCCAACTCCGGCGATTTTTCGAGGTCTATGGATCTCAATAAAATTCGCTGAGTACGTTCCTTTTCACGTTCCCGTTATATATGCCAAATTACAAGCTGGAGACATACGCAGATTCATTGCGAATGAATTTTATTGATTGCCCCGACTCTCCCCACCTCGCTTCCCAAAATTATTGGCAACATTGGGTGCGTGACGTCATTTTTGTTAAGCGGAAGTGACGGAACCGAGGGGCTAGAGCGTCTGCTATCCGCAAGGCAACAATCGCGAGTGTTTGGCGAGCGCTTCGTTGGCTGGGCGTGTGAATTTCAGTTCCTTGTGGTAATGCGTGCGATGGGTGGCAAGTGGTGTCGCGTTGTGGGCTGCACACAATTCCCCGTTGGCAGTCACGATACACTCGCACCTAACGATTACCCTGCGTCTCTATATTAGAGTGTTTTAGCTAGCAATGCCGGTTTACCGCACGGAAAGTACGGTAATACCGTACCGGCTAAAGAATCTACATGCGTGAACACCACGGAAACACTTCCCGTAGCATATACAGGGTGCACCGTGACCGGGCCTATATCGGTATACGGTGAGCTGCGCATCGTGCGAAACAACGTAACCTAATGGTGCGAAAGGTGGCTCATACTTGGCTTACATTAAATTCCTTCGGCCGTACCAACGCGATGTTGAACGCCGCTATTGCCAAACTTATGCACTCTTCCCATAGCAATATTAAGAAGCTTTAGTTAGTCCGCGAACTTCTCAGCGATAGCATTTTACCCAATCACGGCCGCACAGACTTGAGCTCCCTGAACAGGTGGTGCCATCTGGCGGTGGAATGTGCAACCAGGCAAGCAAAGAGCTGAACAGGTGTGTTCCACTTCATCGAAGAGGAATGACCATTACAGTTGGCCTCCAAATGCGTCGGAATCACAGCTGTCATTTTCCGACAGCTCAGCTTGTGCACGTGACACGGTCAGTCACACACAAGATTTTCGACGGAGTCACCTTTCAAATGAGCGTCTGCTCTTCGCCGCTTTCGCAGCTTTCATACTACGCGCTGGCGGGACCGGCATGCCTTGCATGATTTCCGGTTTTGTAACCACTTATACGTCACGCGAAGACAGTATGCTCGGTTGGGTTTCGGTTTCGGTGTTGCGCTTTTTTGCTTATTTAAAATTATTCTCCAATTTGCCGAGTGTTTCTGCTATCGGACCCGTGACAGGAGCGTCTCAGGAATATAAAAGCACCATTACTTTGACATGGCCAAAAAATCGCCGGAGTTGGCCTTTAAGTGCGCGTCTAAAAAAACGTGCGACGGAATACGGCCTTCCACGTTTTTCTTTCTTTTTTTTCTCAGAAACCTGAAAGCTAATTCATTCCGATGAAATGTTTTCACATACTCTTCGTATAATTAAAGCGAGCAGCAGTCTAAGGATACTTCTCGAACTTTCCAGAATGTTCCTATATTTTGTTTATAACCGTTTTCCGACCAGCTCGCTGGGTCGCAGATGGTTTTTTTTCTTGTGATGGGAGCTATTAAACACGCGTGATATATACAAACCATCGTCTCCGAAAAATGTGTGTATGTGTGTGTGTGTGTGCGTGCGTGCGTGCGTGCGTGTGTGTGTGTGTGTGTGTGTGTGTGTGTGTGTGTGTGTGTGTGTGTGTGTGTGTGTGTGTGTGTGTGTGTGCGTGCGTGCGTGCGTGCGTGCGTGCGTGCGTGCGTGCGTGCGTCTGTTTTCTCCTATACTGCTGCGAAAAAATGGGTATTCTGTTTACTTTAGTATTCGTTGTGCCGCCAGTCCCTGCAAAGAAAACGGATTACAGTGTGCCGAGACTGCATCGGAGTCTTCGTTCGAGTACGCACCGTAAGAACCTCCGAACGTGTGATCGCTGTACTGCTTGTTTCCCCTTGCCATTCGCCACTGCCCTCCTCCTGTGCTGTCCACTTTGAAGCCGCAGAAACCGTCACCTTCGAAGTCGCACAGGGAGCCAGCTGCAGGAGTCCATGAAGAGAGCGTAGCACTTTTTGAGCAATCTCTAAACATGACATCCAGAAAGATTGTGCGCATGTATATCATAGCTGGAAAGCTGAAAGACTGGAACTAAGTAGGAATTATGATGCAACACTACGACATCGTCGTGACCTCATGCAGACAGACATGGCAATTATTTATTACGTACACTCATAGAGGAACACCGCGCCAGACTTTCGTTGGTGTATTATTTTTCTCTTTTCATTCAGACTTTGAACCCATAAATAACAGGTTCGCGATAAGTTCAAAATATATCCGCGTTGTGTCTGAGGGCAAAAGTGTTTCAGGAAGTTTACATCTTTATACAGCAAGCCGTGAGCGAAAATTAGGCAGAAGATATCTCGAAAATTAACTTCATTTCAGTACCCAATAGAGTGCTGCGGACGCAACAGCCACCGCCATAATGCACCCAGTTCAGCACTACACTGATGTATGGGCCGCCGATTATGCATCTCTGTCAAAGGCATTCCTTTTCACGTTTCTCCAGTTGATGCAGCTGCGCATTGCTCGCTTCAACACAGGTATCGACTGGCTGTGACGAGTGGATGATTACAGACGAATTGAGCTGAGCAATACCAATCAGGGATGTACAGCCGCATTGGTGCCACCCTTATCTTTGCTCATTCCTTTCTTCCTTGTCAAAAATGCGCGCATAACCTTGAAAGCGATACGTTGTGTTTTCTTACAAATAAATCACATCGATTCAATAATTCATCTCTTGGGTATAGGTCGTATTCGTTTCGTTTTGATTATTTCGCCTATTTGAGGCACTAATGTAATGTATTGTTACCCCTAAGTAGTATCTTGCATGGTCCAGTTTATCACGCTACCGTCTCCTATACGCGAACTATGCGCGTCTCCTATGCGCATCTCCAATAGTCGAAGCTTATGTTTACCAGCCACGCTTGCTATCCTTTCACGTTCCTTCAGTTTCCTTAGTTTAAACTTCACCAACCTGGGTGTGTGCACGTCCCACTTGGAGCAACACGCATTTGGTCAAGGGCGATTTCTGCCAGGGCAAGCTCCTCCTGCTGTTGCTGCACGTGCACGGCCAGGCGTTTTCCAGCGGCGTCGACACTCGGCACGATGAACGAGCCTCTCCGCCAAGTACGGTCGAATCCACGCTGCTGAAGCCAGCTCGTTCGGTCGATGCTACTTGAGGTTGCTGCTCGCGCGTGATGAAGGGGTGCTTTTCTTTTAAATTTATCGCTTTTTTACAGAAAGCTTGTGGGACCAGACTCTTTCAATGTCAAAATTAGGTGGGTGTATAGTTCTGAATCTAGGATCGCGCCATCCTCTCAATATTTACGCTTCTGCAGTCGATATATATCAACTCGATAAACCTGTCGAAGCACAACTGAACCCTAAAAAACCGACTCAAGGCATTCAATCAAACATGCTCTGAATATATCCAGCGCATTTTCTGAAACACCGGTTGAATTAGTGGCATCTTCAAGAATACTGTGAGATTTATAATCATTCCCCTTGTGTCCATGATGATGTGCACTCTCATCGACACAATTGAGAAGTCTCAATTATTTCTGTCCTATAATTAAAGTAAACTTCTCCCGGCAATGTAATGGTTGATTTCTCATATTTGGCTTGTTTCAACTGTGTTGTGGCGTGCGCGTGCCTCCTTGTTTGAAGAGGCTGCCATACGCAATGTGAGTGCTGCTAAGTTAAGGCATTTAACGACTTCTCTCTCGTGTACTGAAGCAACACACTTGTTCACTCCTAATATGGCCTCGGCCACAAGATATTAACAGCCAAATCGGGTATAAGATCAAGAAGTAGTATACGTCCCACTCACTATTCGTTAAACCCATGAGCAACTTCGCCGGAGCCAGGCTGTAGAAGAAGTACCAGAACTCGACACAATAATCTTGGCTCGAAGACTGTAGTGGTGCACTGACGAGAAAATTGTTGGGTGACAACGACTTCGGCGAGTAGTAAGCGTACTTTCCTGAAAAAAAATGTGCAACACAGTCATTACATGTTTTGCGAAAACAAGGCCTGAGAAGTCCTTCATGGCACCTAACGTCAAGGGTAACGGATTGAGCTTCGCATTCAGATGTTACTGAATCCGAAGATATTACGGATTCAGATATTACTGAGTAGAGCAGCGGAAAACAAGATAGGGTGGACTAAGACGAGGGCAAGCGTTTGTCCTCCTCTTTCTAGTGCTATCATTTTGATTCAGGCTGCGCCATTTAGCTCTAACGTCAAAGATTTGCTGTCGTTATAACAGCTCGGAGTGCCGTAATGGTGTAAATCCGCATCAAGGCTTTAACCGAATAACACAAGTACTACAACAACAATGACTGCACAGTTGTCCTAGACCTGTTAATTACAAAGTTAATTTGCTTTGTTATAAGTGCCAATTACTCTTAAGAGTGATTGCCCTTACACAAAGGCTAAAGAGTACAAGTGCATTCCCGAAACAAGTGCAAGTTGCATCTAAAGAGATTCACACCTGAGTTTGTCTTCGTGATTGGAATACGAAGAAAGCATTATTGCGGAGGAGCGGAATAATGTTGCAAAATAATGCTGCAGTGGCTCGATGAAACTGTTTTGAAAAAGTAAACAGAATTACACCATTTCCCGCTAAAGGGGACCATGAGGCGATGCGAAGCCTGAGCACTTGCACGATCGCGTTCCGTTGGCGTTCTTTGGGCATGCTACCGACCTCGCGTCGTGGAACACGAAGAGGAACGCTACGCGCCAGGGGCGTAGCCAAGGGGGGGTTGGGGGGGGTTCAAACCCCCCCGAAATTTTTCAGTTTTGCTTGCGTATATAGGCACGCACACATACAAACGCACGCACGAACATACATAAAGTATGCTTGAACCCCCCCCCCCGAAAAAAATTTCTGGCTACGCCCCTGCTACGCGCGTCTTGTCTTCCTTATAACCTGGCCGTTAATTATCACAGGGCGAGCGGGGAACGCGGTCGGCAGGCGTGCCAGAGGGGGGCAGCGTAGGAGAGGAGAGAGAGGGGGAGGGGACGCGCATGCGCTGGTGCTCATCGCGGCGTTGCGCAGGAGAGAATTTCGGCATGTCTAGCCCGCGTTTCAGAGAGTGGAAAGGGGGAGGGGAAGTGGAGAGGGGAGGAGAGAGGAAAAGTGGAGAGGGGAAGGGGAGAGGGGGAGGGGAGCGGAGAGGGTATGCGCATGCGCAGTAAGGGTGGTCACGCCGCACACCACCACCACCACCACCGGATTGAACTCCGCCGTAAGATACTTCACATCTAAAATGTAAACTTAGTACCTTCAGGCGAACGGAGCTTCGAATCCACGTGTGGGCCGTCGCCTTTCAGTATAGCTGTTCGACCAGACCGGATGAGCCACGTGTCGTCCGATTGGTTCCACGAACACAAATCCATGTCGAAGTCGCAATCCCACGTGGTCGAGTTGCGGAATTCTGCAAAAAATCAAAGTGACGGATCTTGAACGTGCGCGCACTTAACGGGCCGATCGGCTGTAAAGCAAATATAGCCCGCAACTGCACTTTACGAAAAAAAAAACTGTGTGGTTTAAACCGCTGGCAATGCTAATAACAACTAGATGAATACAAACTTCTAGCACTTTTTACAGGCAACCAATAAGCTTTTGAAAGTTTTCCGCGCCTCAGAGCACATGTCATTTAAGTGTATTGCAATCCGATGATGCCAGCTCACTTGAAGCGTCACGCCGTGGAATACTTTCGGCGCACTCGCCGTCGAACACTTCGATGTCGTCAATGGCTATGTCGGATGCGTCATCACTTCCCGGGTAACCGAAGATCCGGATCTGCGTTTAAAGAATACATTTCAAGGTCACATTTAATTCAGATTTCCAAATGAACAATCTATATGTTCGATGTCATTTCCCTAGAGCGCCATCGAACAGTGCAGAGCGTGCTGCGTAGGTCGCCCTGTGAGATGGCCCCGCTTCAGTTCTTGCCGCTTGTGCACTGCGGTCCTCCCGCACTTACAGGAAACAATCAATCAGTATTTAAAGTCAGAATTACTCCGACATTTTCTCGTCTTAATTAGTACCTTATATAGACATATATTACTGAAACACTAAATTTTAATCTACACACCTCACACGTGAATTCGGCCCATTTCAGCGCTTACGTGCTAACTGGTTGCTTCCACTAAAAGTGGACGATAATACAAGTTGAGAGAAAGAGTCAGCTATAGTGCCTGTACCCTATTTCTTCAAGTATTTGTGCGCTTCAATTGCCACCAAAACAATCAGCGAAGTTAGTCCAGTCATAGGCCGCAGTATTTAGGTCCCGTACGGAAAGTGAGTACCAGAGACCATAGAAACTGGATTGAACGGAAGGAAAGTAATCAATAGAATACACATACGTACCGATAAATAGGCAAAAATTATAATAAGATTGTTTACAAAGTCTGATTAACGTTTGCATCGCGCAGTGATGATAGAAGGGCTTTTGTAGCGTGCGAAAACAAGCAAAACACGACCACAATCCGAAGACGGGTCGCAGCTGTGGGTACGTGTAAGTCTTGAAACCACGGAAACCAGCGCTACAGACAAGACATAAAGCATCTCAGTCCAACTAACTTAGCGCTATATTGTACTCCCGTTTGCAAAAGAATGTGGGCCTCAAGGTCGTCGAAATGAACGAAATTTATTTATGTAATTCGGGCGCACAAAATCAATCTGGCCAGTGTGCTGGGAAGTTCGAAATGCGAAGTTCTTTTTTTAATAATTGCGGTGGTTTCTACGTGTCAAAACCGCTGCATGGTTATTAGGCACGCCGTAGTGGGAGACTCCGGATGAATTTAGTCCACCTGGGGTCCTTCAACGTATACTCAACTCTAAGCACACGGGCGTTCTTAGCATTTCACCCCTATCGAAATGCGGCCACCATGGCCGGGAATCGAACCAGCACCCTTGAGCTTAGCGGCACATCTTACGAGCTAAGCTACCACAGCGGATCAATGCGAAGTTAGGAGCGCAGTTCTACCTTGGAAGTCATATCGCAGATGGAGAAGAAAAACGGCTTTATTGCAGAACCCCTGCACCATTTATTTTGGTTCAGGGGCGTGCATCTATTTTTTTTTCTTAGACTGTATGCACGAGGACAGTCAGAATCATGGCAAGATGGAGTACATAATTATGTTCCTGCAATTGAAATTATCGTCTGGCTGTAGGTTGAATCGTTGTGTTCGATGCGAATACATGCTTCTCAAGTTCGTAACGGAGAAGTAAAGTGTGAACTCACATTGTACGTCACAGGCAAGCCACTTTGAACACTTCGGAAAAGTTGCCATCCTGCGGATCTTTTTTTGGCCAACACTGGAACGTGTCGAAACGGTTTTCCATGCCACGCATACTGCACCGAAAGGTCTGCTTGGCCGCCTGTTCGGGATGGAAGATGAAAAAAAAAAAAAAAAACAGATGTTATATCCTTAATGAGAACGCACAATAAAGTGAGCAAGTGAATTCAGCTCGTCGCAAGTTGTCCACACTGGTGATGAATTTATAATAACACGTACCCTCTGGATCCACGTAGTAGTAAAACTGGAGGCAGCTCTTTGGTGAGAAGTGGAGTAGCTCACTTTCAAGGACGCCCACGCGGTTCTTTCTGGCAGATTCGGCATCCAGCAATAGAAAATAACCTGCGCACAAAGAAAAATTTTTTCATATTAGGCAAGTGTAAAGAACTGGAATCATTGAACGACTATGCATGAGCGAGAATTTAACGACGTGGACCGTGGTAAAATGTTATAAATAGTTAGCAGCACTTATTCTGACGGCGATAGAGATGAATACGTTAGTTCGACCGCCCTCATCTTTCTTACCTTTCTTAGTTCTTGGGTTTAGGTCAACTATAGCCCAAGAACTAGAATTCTGAATCTGAGTTTACTGGACAGCTGCATTAGGCTTAAAATTATGCACTTAAGTGAGGCGCGCATTCACACCTTCACCACTGGGTCACGTTCCAAGTGTACTACAGCGTTGAATGAAGTACGACTTGTTCAGCTCAGTTACCTACGCATCATCAAATAAGTTTCCCAGGGACAATCTACAAACAGGAAAGGGCCTTTTCCAGAAAACAAAACAAATAAGGCAGGCGTACACATTGAGCTAACTAAGCCGACGAACGGAAAGATTTATGCATATAAACAAGGAATATCCGGCATATTCTTCCATGCTGTGTCAGCGCGCGAACTTGGAGTGTCCATTTAATGTATTTTCTTGGTGATTCGCTGTACTTTTACCAATCTTTTGAAGAAACTACCTCATCACTTCATGACGAAAATCCTCTGTTCTCTCATTTGTGTGGCGGAATAATTTCCCTAGTCTTCAGGCCACTTTTTGTGTATCTAGTAGTATCTTTTTTATTTTTTCTTGTAATACAAGAAAAAGGAACAGAGGCAAAAGGCATTTTATACGCCTGACAAGGGCCTCTGTACCCGAAGTTCGCAACACATGCACAATAGAAAAAAAGAAGTTTTGACACATCATAAAAAACCACATGAGCGCTAACAAAGAAGTACTGCAATCAACACAACCAACACATGACACGCTTAAGACACTGCAGATACGCAAGTCTTACACAGATAAATAAATAAATAAATAAATAAATAAATAAATAAATAAATAAATAAATAAATAAATAAATAAAACAAGAACAGAAAATTCGATGCATCGTGTAACCACATGAACAATAATAATAATAGAAAAAGACATTATCTGTTAGAAAAGGAACCGTGACTCACTTTCCGTACACAAGCAAAAAAAAAAAATTCATACCACGATGACACTACAAGTTTTGAGCAATATTGTCTGTAGAACATATCCTACAATGTCGCTCCGAAAAGCCCGCAAGCTTTATACGCGACTTTTGTAGACCAATGGCCTATAGGTAGACCTAGATATATTTTCAAGAAATATGTGAAACCCTCTTTGAAACCTTCCGGTAAAGGTTCCATCAGTCAAGGCCCTCCGGGGTGCGGGGGTTTTAGCTAAGATGGTAGCCTTCTTCGCGCTTCTTGGCCCTGTGAACACAGGAGTCATTTCACTTAATATCCACTTTATGAATCAAATAACGCGGAACCAGAATTGTAGAATGTTAACTTGTATTCATATAGGGCTAAGCAAGTCATTTTCGCTCGACAGAAAAAAACTTGATAGCGATAGTAAAGTAACAAACGTTGTTTCAATCGTGCACGGTCAAAAAACAAATTTGAGTAAGAACAGCGAGCAGTCGCTGCCACCACGCTATAGTTTGATGTGTACGGCCGTTTCGCGCTGGCGCTCGCTGCGCCATTTCAATTGCGCCCCGAGATGCACACGCTTCTTCTCTAGCTCCGACATACGGCCGTGCAGGATCAATAATGACCTCCAACGACGTATGCGCGGGAAGAGTGTCGATCGCATCTAGCCACCATTCTTCTCGTGTCGCCTTCGCAGACTTGCCCTCTTTTCAGTTCAGTCGCCTGTGTGCCACCGGTTAAGCAGTTGAGATGCTAGGTATTTTAATATTGGTCGAAACAAACTAACAAAAATGATCAAACAAAAAGGTCATAATAACGAGCAGCACGCATGCCACAAATACGCTCAAGCATTCATCGTTCATGTTAGTCTTAAGCGACCATAAGAAACCAGTGCTAGCCATGCGTTACGACAACCTAAGAATACCGTTAAGATACACGATGACGGCTCCGATCGGTATGACGCGGAAATGGTACGATCTCTTGAACGGCGCCACACGTGCGCTCGGATGAAAGCTTGATAACACCAGGCGCATACGCCCGAGTTCTCTCCGTAGCATGCGCGTCGAGGAAACGCATACACTCATGTGTTGTATAGCACTCCGGTGCCCAGACAGATCAAGCACCGAATACGTCTCACATGATGAGCCGTGAATTTTCGGTCGCAAAATCCAAGCATGTCCTTATATAAAAGGAGAGGTTTCACTGTCTGTTGTCTACACGGACTGGGACATCTCAAGAAACGCAACAGCGCTTATGTAGCTTTGCACTACATGCAGACGAGGACACGAGGCTATGCTTACATGTGTATACTGATAGCTTTGATACCAAAGAAACTTCGGCAGCAGCATTTCTCATTCCAGAGCTGCATAAGGACTATGCGCGTCGGCTAGGCATCTTTCGTTTACAACAACTTCGGAGGTCGTAGCCATTTTACTAACAACCAGCTTCATTAAATTATCAAAAGGGAGAGTGTATTTGGACCTCAACAGCTCGGTGGAATGTGATCTGAGCATAAGCGCCAAGTACGACGTCGTTGGTAAAGCGGCACCTCCCTGCAGACCCCGGCGCTGGCAGTAGCGACGTTGGCAGAATAGTGAGAACCACGAAGCTGCACGGCGTATGTTAATGCCCCCTCCTACTGACATAGACCAAGCACTGACACTGGCAAAATATCGATACTTATGCAACGCCAAACGAAACCTTGCCTTTCATTCAAGCTGTACGGCGGTGATATGATGTCATTCGTGACGTTTCTGCTCAGGTCACGTGACTCCAAGATGTCGAGCTCCGAATACCCTCCGTCATCAAAGATGGCGAGAAACTCGGTCCTCATTAAGGATTCCTTCGTGGCCCTTACGTGTATTGAAAATGTCGCAGCAGGACGCAGATGTAAATACAAAATAACTTTCTCAAGCTACAGGACTAAAACATCATGTGGTATTCTGATAGGTTTCAAGTCGCTCCCGAATCAAAGGAAAATAAACGTGTTGCCAGAAGCTGCTGATGTTTATTTAGAAACTCGCCTCATTCCCATGTCACAATTCGACATACGCCGCATCTTACGAAGACTAAAAGGAGAACTCTGTGTGTCAAACTGGCTAACAGAGAGCCCAAAAGAAGTAATCTTAGACGCAGTTGACCTCCACCTTGAATACCAACTGGACCTCCAGCACCCACGACGCATCGACAACCTCGTACATTGTCTCCGAGTCCGAAATTCTTACACAAAGCAGTTATTATTCAGAATTAAGCGCATGTGATCTACAGCATGTTCGTGCGAAAACGAGGATGTGTATCACATATTGCTCCACTATCCTAGGCACATCACACACATACAGTGACTAGAACAGGAGCTCCGTTTTACTGGAAGCGAATCTTCACACTTGCAAAAGTATTAGGCACGTGGCCCCCAAAATGTCCATCATAAAGCAATGAAAGCCCGTCAGCGTTTCTATGAATACAGTGGTATTTTCGATTGGTATTGACTGGACTATATCGCGAGTGTACATCGCATTTGTGTGCGCTAGATAATCGGGGGCTCTGTTAGAACTAGCTACAACTTTTGAACTTGAACTCAATAAATGGAAGAATTATAGTTCTTTCATATATTTACGAATAACCTAGTGAAAAGGCGTTGCCGTCGCCAGAAAAAGGCAACAACTCATTCGTTTAATTCTATTTCAATAAAAAAGGTGCCAATTGGCACTCTTCGATAAAATAATTAACCATTGACTAGTTTCCTTGAAACAGTTAAGAGGGCGAACTGCTTTTATTCGCACGATGTGAAGTCACACGTATGACGCACTCAAGTTTAATGTCTGTCACATAATCAACTTTTGTAAGCAGCTCGTAGTGCTTCTTGAAAAATGAAGTCATATTAGAAAATGCCACGAATGAAGTTCAATAAGGCATCGATACATAATCAGGCAATAATGAAAGTGGCTGCATATAAACTGCCGCCGTAGGTAATAGTTTTTCGCTAAAGCTGAGCAGCGCGATGGATCCGCGGCGTAATCTGAGAAGTACTTGCTCAACGCCTACAGACAGGTATTCATGAGACGGAATGCATGGTCGCATACCATGTCTTGAGCCCACAGTGTGGTCGGCCGTGGGGCCACTGCGGTCTGGTGTTGGGCCCGACCACCGCTCCCACGTGAGGTTCTTAGGACCGCCAACGTTCCTCCAGTTGCAAAGGTCGTCCTCGAAGCTGCAGCTGCCCGGTCTAGGGCACTCCCAACCTGACAGGAGCAAGTCATCGACGGCCAGCGCGCTCTCGTTTCCCGATGGGCTCTTGCCTTCCAACTCGAGCCGCTGGGACAGCGCATGCACAGGGAGCAATACATCAGGATGAATATAGAGATGATAACGTGGTTTTTCACATTGAGGGCGGCCATAGTGAGGGTCAGGACAAGAATGAAACTTTCTTTTTTTAATGCGTAAACTCAGCGAAAATTCCACAATTTTCAGATTAGCCGTCATGAGTGTTTCGGGCGTTCGCATATAAACAGGAATGTAGCCGGTCCGGAGATATTCGTCCTCTGATTTTTTCCCATGAAATACTCGCGGCGTTCTGTATATTTTATCACGTCTTAGTGAATATGGCTTTCTAAGAAACTGATTTGAACCACTACTGACTACATCAACGAAAATAAAACTTCTAGAGGATGTTGTCATTACATATCTTTTTAGGCATAGTAATTTACTTAGTCGGAACTATTATGACACTATTTTTATATATTTTTATATATTCTGAGCTTTTGAACATGCGCTCAGACGGCAGTCAATGGGGGCATCCAAAAAGTTGAGCATTTGGAGCACCTTGAGGAGATTTAGAATAAAAGTCACCCGTTTATTATTTTTAATGAAATACGAAAACTTGTAAAGCCACACCGGTAAACAGCATAGGTGTAACGCTTGGGGATGTTGTACAAACCCCCCAGTCGAAACATGTACTGCTAACACACACACACACACACACACACACACACACAGATATATATATATATATATATATATATATATATATATATATATATATATATATATATATATATATATATATATATATATATATATATATATATATAATGCACGCATGTGCAGACACAGACGCACACACATGTGGCTCGTTGGCACACCATTCCCCCTCCATCCATCCACTCTCGATATAATATTTTCGTTACATCCATGGACAACAGCCTCCAGCCTGCATGTTTAGAGAAAAATTCTCGCCATTGAAATGCACACCCTGCTTCTCACAATGGCAGGGTGTACATTTGCATAGCCCGTGTTCCTCTTTTCTCACCATGGATGACGTATCGTTGACAGCTATGTTCACTGATCCGGATAACCACTGTCTCGGAAGTCGGTCTTCTCCGTTGATGGTCCATACGAGCTCTCGAGATTCCTCTGGGGTGGCTACGTGCTTATATACGCTGAGAGTCATTTCGCGTTGCCCCGTGAAGAAGTGCCAGAAGCGGAAGCACCTCCGCTCCACCAAACTCAAGTCGTGCTGTGCGCTGACCAGGCGGCCACTCGGCCCGTCAAGCCTAGCGAAGTAGCCTACGAAAAAAAAAAAAAAAAAAGTTTAGTCTTTTCTCGAATTTCAGATTGTCCGGGATATTGAGACTTCTCAAATGCGTCGTGAATGCCCCCTTGTTTATGAAGAAGATTTTTTTTCTTTGCCCTGTTCATGTTGTCACATCTAGCTACTTCATTTTGCGCTGTATTTGTTTCGAGTAAAAAAAATGCAATCGGGATGGAGTTAAACGCACGAAACACACCTTAAGTTGCTCTATTTTACCTCGCGTGAACCGCTTATCCACACACTTTGTTGAGTAGAAATGGAGTCAGAGGCAAAGAGGAAAATTTCTGCCGATAGTTTTGCAAAGTATAGTTAAGGCGTTCGCTCTGGTAACACGTAAGTGTCATATCTCGCAGTCGAGCTCGTAATGCTCACCTGTACTTGTGCCAGTAGTGTGATCATTTGCAACGACCTTGAAGTTATGACCCGTGTCCACCACCCAGCCATTCAATACCCAGTCACATGGCCCTTCTTCAAAGTTGCAGGTAACTATGTCGAAAGAAACATTACAGAAAAACGTTATGATGTAAATGAATATATTAAATGTATATGTAAAAATGTATAACACTGTCTCCGGTTAATTTTAACGCAAAAAGAAGCCGACGAACCGACAGAAAGGAAACCATTGGGGGACGGGGAAAAGGAAAATGAATGTTAACTTTAAAAGTGGTTTAAATAAAATATGCGCGACTTAAAGTTAAGTAATCACCCAAAGGTACAAACGATCATGCTGCAAATAATTTGTTTTGTTAATAATTTGTTGGGGTTTAACGTTCGAAAACCACGATATGATTATGAGTGACGCCGTAGTGGAGGGCTACTGAAATTTCTACCACACCTGGGGTCTTTTAAACGTGCACCTAAATCTAAGTACACGGTCCTCGAGCATTTTCGCCTCCATCGAAAATGCAGCCGCCGCGGCCGGGATTCGATCCCGCGACCTTCGGGTCAGCAGTCGAGTGCCATGACCACTAGACCAACGTGGCGGGTCCTTGTTTTGGATTTTAATATATTGTTTACGCTGAGATGACGGCAATATAATGTTTGTTATTTGTTGGCGAGAATGAAAAAAAAAAAGATAGCAGCTCTAATTTATCAGGCCAAGATAAAACCCTAATATTACCGCTAATAGCACTGACATATTTGCCTTTCAGTTCTATGCAATAACGTGCGGCTATAACAAAGCGCTTCCATCTATTTTCCACAACCAGAAAGATATGTGCAGAGGCTATCAACTGCATTCACTGACAAAATAAACATTAATGAAAAGAAATGTTCTGATGTACTTACGGGTTGGTGGACATGGCAGCTCGTCAAATGCAATGTCATCAACACCAATAAAACTTGGGCTGTAAGCCGGAAGCTCACCTTCAAGCACAAGCTATGGAGGTAAGAAAATTACCAATTATGTTTAGGACCGCCGTTTTATATAGTGCGTCACTTCTTCCTCAATAAAAACGGCACTAAAACACTGCTCATATGTGGGCAGTGTTTGTTGCTACATAATCCACTCTCGCACTAACGATAAAGGCGAGACCATGGCGAAAATCTTATTAAAAGTATTGATGTGCTTTATTAGAAATCTAGCATAATAGTATATGTTAGTTTTAAGATGGTAGGCCACACTCACAAAAAAAATAATAAAAAGTCAGGACTGAAATAACATTTTTTTCTCACAGTAAGCATGTTTTATTTAACTTACCCAACTATACAAAGTGTCAAAAATTATTTCATTTTTTGCGAGTACTTTTTGTCATAAAATGTCCTAAAAGTGCCAGTCACGCCAGCAATGATAACTAATGAACTGCTCAATTGAGTAAAGCTGTGGCATTTAGGCAACGAAGTGTCGGAGCTATGCCATGAACTAGAATAAATGTAATCACACAAACATTTCGGAAGCGATATTTAAAAGACTGCGTGAAGTTAAAAAATTGCCAGAATTTGTTTTCAAATTGAGCTGTCAACTCAAGAATATTGCGTCAATTTCGTTTATCCTAGTTGATTGCATCGATCTATGTTTTCGGAGTGCGCAAAATTTCATTTCAAAATACGCATCTAAAGGAACGTTATCATTGTTTGCGTAACATAAGGCGGAGCAAAATCTGGTTTTGAGAAAAACAACAAACATTCTTCGAGGACCGCGCGATCCCCTAGTGGCTGGTTATAGAAATTTTAAGATAATTACAAGTGTACAACTAACTAAAAAAACGTCTCCTAATGTTACAGTGAACACGGAATAAAAAAGTGCATTTAATCGCGCTTATATCCCGAAAAAAACTTATTTTTGGAACCAATGCAATGTGGTTTCGGCTTCGCAATTCAGTGGAGCGGGTTGGAGAACACACTGTCACTCCCAAACTACTCATGGTAGAGAGATCTTTTGCAACAGATATTTTAACATTTGCGCACAGTTAAAAAGCAAAAAAGAATAAAATTGGTATTGTGCACAAAACTTCACTTTTGATTGTGGCTTACCACCTTAAGCCGCAATCGTATTCTAATCCAGTAAAAAACGTACAAGGCTTCTCAATTTTACTAGTATTACACAAGTATATTTCAATGAGGAATTCGCAAAACATATCTCTCGTAAACCACATTCATACCTGAAACGAGGCATCTGTGATGTTAACGTTTATAGTTGCTTCAATCCAGCTGCTTCCTTGGTGCCCAATCCTAGTCCATAGATTTGAGCCAGTACCAGACGCATTGTATATCCGCAGGGTCAGTCGACTTTCGCTGTCCCCTTTCATGTGGTACCACATGTGAAAGCAGCGACCAGTCGGGCTGGTCGCGTTCAATTTTGCGGAAACCATGTGCGCCACGACACTCTTATCTTGCATGTTTTCCACGGCTAGGTACATCCCTGAGAAAAAAAAAAGGATATGAATATAAGCATTATACTGAAAAAAGTTTCTACTGAGAAGACTCACCACTAGTAAAATAGTGCCAGCGTTGAAAGAACTGCAAGAAGCGACAGCTCGATCTTTCAGTGAACAGGAAAAGATTAATATGCTTCGAACACGTCCCTATTATCACACAAAAATCACTTTCAAGAGTAGTCTTGGAACCTATTCCTGTATTACTATATGGTGTGTGCGTGCACACAATCGATTTATTCTTCTAGCATTTCTAGTGCATCTCTTTTATTTTCCTGCGGTTCTTCTGGTAAAGAGAACGGCGATCTTGGTAAAAGAAGTCGCGCCCTGCCTGAATTCAAACCTAGAAGATAAAAAACGACCGGAACACTGAATGAATTCACGGGTATATCGGATGAAAAATATTGCCGCATTGCCTCGGCGCAATCACAACTTGGGAAGGAAGGAATACGGAAAGGAGAAGGCAGGGAGGTTAACCAGACAGCAGTCCGGTTGGCTACCCTACGCCGGGGGAAAGGGAAGGGGAGTGGAAAGATGGGAGAGACAGAGAGAGAGAGGGGGAGCGAAAAAAAAAAGGAAATGATCAATAAATGCATTGACACGTATGTAGCGGTGGCACTGTAAAAATAGTCACAAGCGCTCACAAGCGTTCACACAGGCCCGTAGTCCTTAAAAAGCACAAAAGTGCTTTAACTGCCTTGTGGGCCGACGAGCGATGGGGATGGTGCTCCAGAAGCATCTGCACGGAGAGCGGCCGATTGTCCAATCGTCGCATCGCATCAGAAAGAGTTCGTCTTTCGGAGGCAAATCGAGGGCAGCGGCATAGCAGATGATCAATGTCTTCCTCAGTACTGCAGACCTCGCATGCCGCACTGTCGGTGATTCCAATTAATGTTGTGTATTCCTTCGTGAAGGCAACTCCCAACCAAAGCCGACAAAGAAGTGAAGCTTCACGTCGACGAAGTCCGGATGGAGGTCAGTGTTCCAGCGTAGGGTTTATTTGGTGGAGTCTCGTACGTCGTATACTTGGCATGTTCCATTCCGCCAAACAGAGACTACGTGCCAGGTGACGAAGCTGCCTCGCAGCGTCTGTCCTGGAAAGAGGAATCGGAACGGTAGTCTCTTCTTGATGGGATGTGCGAGCAGTGTTGTCTGCGGAAACATTGCCACTGATCCCGCAATGACCAGGTAGCCACTGAAAGTCAACCTCATGGCCTTTTTCTTTGACGCGGTGATGAATCTTGAGAGTTTCGTACGTAAGCTGTTCATGGCATCCGCGTCGGAGAGGTGACCGCAGGCACTGTAACGCCGGTTTCGAGTCGGAGAAAACAGCCCATTTGCTCGGTTTCTCCGAATCGATGTACTCTAGGGCACAACGCAGAGCCGTAAATTCTGTCGGCGTAGATGTAGTTACATGGGATATTTTGAGTCGTAGGGTTATTTCTCGTGCTGGTATCACCACCGCACCGCCGGAACTGGACGCCGTGGTCGACCCATCGGTGTAGATGTGTACGTGGTTACTGTAGGTTTCGTGCAAGAAAAGTAGGCTGAATTGTTTTAGTGCTGGGATGGATAAAGCTGATTTCTTCTGCAGCCCTGGAATTGTTAAGCGTACTTGTGGAAGGTACATGCACCACGGAGGAAACACCGGCTTCTCCGCAGGCGCATACCCTGATGTGAACGATGCGCGATGGGCGTAGACAGTTGCACTAAATGTCGTACGGGGCCTTTCCGCAGCGAGGCTTGCCAGGTGGTGGGAAGGATTCCTGGCATATTGCCTGAGGTAAGTGCGCATGGTCTCAATGGTGATGTGCGTCGTGATCGAGTAGTCCTAGCAATGGCAATGGTTTCAGCCGTTGAAGTGCTGCGTGGTAAACCAAGGCATATCCTAAGAGCCTGAGCTTGAATGCCTTGTATCGTACGAAGGTTAGTTTTGCAGGTATTGGCTATTGCAGGTAGGCTGTATCGCAGGAACCCAATAAATAATACCCGGTACAGCTGTAACATAGAATGTATGGATACTCCCCAAGTTTTTCCTGCGAGGAACCTGAACAAGTGACAGATAGCGTTCAGCCGCTTTTTCACATAGTTTACGTGAGGAGTCCACGACAGGTCTCTGTCGGTTATGACACCCAAGAATCTGTGACTCCTGCTGGATGACACACATTGGCCGTTAATTGATAAGCCGTAAGCGAACATTGGCTTTCTGGTGAATGCCACGACTGCACACTTTTCACTTGCGATTTCGAGTCCTTGATTACGCAGGTAGCGAGATGTCACTATAGCTGCCTTCTGAAGTCGAGCGCGAAGTTGAAGCCGCGTCACAGCTGACGTCCATATACAGATGTCGTCAGCATAAATGGAAAGTCCTACGCTGCTTGGCTGGTTGTCAACTAGTTTAATGAGCGTCAGGATGAACAAGATCGGGCTTAGCACTCCTCCTTGAGGGACTCCTCGGCTGCCATAATAATCGGGTGTCGGTCCATTCTCTGTCTGCACGTGAAATGATCGCTTTTGCAAGTAGCTGTGCACCCACATATAGATCTTGCCACCAAGTCCTACTGCTTCTAACGCACTTAGGATGGCTTCGTGGGTGACATTGTCGTAAGCCCCTTTAATGTCTAGAAACAGAGCAGCAGATAATCGTTTGCAGGCCTTCTGGTGTTGGACGTATGTCACCAAGTCAACCACATCGTCTATTGACGAGCGACCGCGTCTAAACCCGGCCATAGCATCTAGGTAGATACCGTAGTATTCTAAGTACCATTCTAGACGCGTCAGGATCATCCTTTCCATTACCTTTCCCACACAACTAGCTAGCGCAATCGGGCGGTAGGAGGTAATGTCCAAGTGATGCTGAGGGGAGTAGTGTATGCGCCTGCTTCATGCAGTCAACTGCACAAGTTTTATCCGCTGTATTTGCTTTCGTTCCAAGAAAAAAAAAGGAAACTCTCACCATGTCCTGTAGTGTGGTCAGGCGAGGCAAAGGGCGGCTTGCCAGAAAGAATCTCCCATTCACCGGAGTCCGCGATATTCTCTTGGTACCAGCCGCACCCGTTCTTTGTTTCAAAAGTGCAGTTCACAGCTGAAAAGGTTATTCAAGAGGGCAATTATGAGAAATCGCACCGTAGCTGGAATAGCATACTAGGAACGCCGCAAGTTAGTTCTAGCGCAGCAGTCAAATTTCACTATGTACACCGAGAATACGAGGACTTTCACTATTCCGTTTATTTTATTACGTTTATAGGATGTTTGACAGAACAAATTCGCATGAATCAGGTAATTAACTTTTTGCCATTTTGTTCTAAATTTGTTGAGGACATCAGCTGATTTACGAAACCTCAACATATGCTGAAGTGAAACTAGCACTCCTTCTCCTCAGAAAAACGTGACAGGTGGTGAAATGGGATGTTTATAATAAACTTTGTCATAACGCCTTGCTTTGTCCCTGCTTTTTATGTGACACGTTCAAGCTAACGCCACGCACTGGAAAATGGCTGTCTAGATATATATATATATATCAGTTTGTTAACCGTGTCGGACTGATTCCTAGGCCGCATAACGCAACCTCATAAGATCTATCTGCATGCTTTGCATGTTTTACTTCAAATACTTTCTCGAAACGCAATTACTGCCATAACATTTTAAAAGGAATCATGTGAAACTTAAACACATGGAGACGGAGAAGTCGTTTTTTCTCAGACTCCACGGCGCTAGTTTATAGACGTTCGACGGTGTTTTATAGTTTCATATTTAATTTTTTATGTTATTGTTGTGTCATTGTTTTCGTGCTTGTTTTTCATATATGTTATTTTCGGATGGCCGGCCCTTCTTGCGGCCTAAATTGTTTTTGCCCTCAAGAAGGGTCGGTTTCGCGGGTGAAATTGGTCAGATTTCATCACTTTGCTAGAACTGCCAGATACCGCTTTTAGAAATCTCAAGGCGGCAATCGGCTCTTCGCAGGAAGGGTTCCAATTCTTCGATTTGACACTACCGCCTGTCTCCGCTAATTAAAAAGGTAATTTATTCAAGTTATTTAATTACTACTGTAATTGATGTCTCTAGACATCGTAAAATGCCTGCCGCTACAGACAAAGTAATTAAGAAAGCAGCCTGCAAATATTCCCTTTCCCTTACTTTTGAGAAACTTCGGACACATCTTTTTAAACACCACGTATAGCCAATCGCTGAGCATCTGCCACAGCGAATTTTCACAGGTGTAAATGCCCAGTTGAACACTTCGGGACCCAAGTCACCAATTCAAATATATCCACTGGTACATGCCTAGTTATTTCCACATAGTTATCCAAGTTGTGTATTCGTAGATATACCAAATGACGAACACCCACTAAGCCTTTTTTTTTGTATACTCGGCAAGACAACAGCAGCCAGAACCCGCAAAGCTCGAGAAAGTGGCGACGAAGACTTTGCTTAAAATAAATCCTACAAAATAGCATGCATAAGACCACTCACATTCTTCCGTTGTATCCTCAGGGTGACAGTGGTGGTACTCAATGTCGTCGATGCTGGCGTTCTCAGCAGCAGAAAAGTAGAACTGCGTCAGTAGAGATTACGCCATGGACAAGCGCGTGGAACATTTGTCAATCGGCTTATCTCGAAGTCAATTCTGCCTTGTCCATTCATACACGGATTGCTACACACCGATTGAAGTCAACAATACCTCGGTTACTTAATTTTTTATGTTGTGCCGCAAAAAACAAAATGATATCTAAAAATATCATTCGCGCTGGCTATTCAGTCTAAATGAGGAACATTTCCTTGCTTTGAAAGCTTTCTTAGCACATTTTCTCGAGATACAAACGCATTTTTGCTTTTTAAAATAAATTCCTTGAAAGATTTTGAGTTGGACTAATCAACAAAGAGCACTCCGCTTTGAAGTTAACCTTCCTAAATATTATATTTCTTTACATCAATATTACTGCACGTCATTATGTCCTAAACCGAACACATTTTTATTTAATAATTCAAGCAAAAGTCTCCCAAAGCAGGCATTTTTACGACTGTCAGGTAAATATCAGGTCGCATTTCTACTTTATAAAACAGGGGCAACATTACAGTGCGGCATAGTTGCCAAAAATAATATGCAACAATATCTCTAAAGTGCTGTAAAGCATGCCTCTTTTTGATGTAGTTTTAGTCATAATTCAGTCGTGAATGAAATTCCCAAGCAGTTGGTTTAGGATATACTTCTAGGGGCAGTACATACGAGTACTTTTGAATCTTATTTTTCTGTCCTTACGTCTTACCCACGGCAGGGCACAAAAATATTTTGGTTAATCCAACTCTGCAGCTCATCTCTCTCGCTGTCATAACCTTGACCTTGTACCTTTACACCAATCAGATGCCCGTGCCTCTGGCGTATTGCCTGCTGCAAATTCCACAATGTTGACAGCAATGTCCATACAACGATTCAAAACAAAGCTTCATATCAACCATTTAGAAAGCCTGTTCATACACTGTACAACATGGATGTCCAAACCACTTCAGTAAATGCTACTGCGCCCACTGCCGCATACAGCGACAGTCGCAACGACACGGTGCTGCTTCTCACATTGACCTGGCAGTTCCTACGTACTTTTTGTTTGGTTCAACGGAACAAGGAACTCGTTTCATCATTTGGACACCACTCACACATATGAGCATTGGTGTTCCCCTTTCCTACCATCCCTCAAATAAATGTATAGTAGGCACGCTGAGTTTTTTCGATGATGTTCTGAAGTTTTCCCAATATATTGAACACTTTCCAGAGAAAATAAACGTGAGAGTGGTTTAAGCCACTCAAAATACAAAGAAATATTGCACGCCTTTCTTCGCATTGCCGCCGCGAATAAACACGCATTTCTATTCGTAAAAAGGGATGACTCGGCAGCCTATTTATTTGGTTATGGGACTGAAAAGGTCGAAATAACATGGCCTTGTGAATCAGCACAAGATTAAGCTTATGGAGGCAACTGTTCTCGAAAAACATCTACACTCGACTAAGCTGCAGTTTCTGTGAGAAAAAAATCAGCATGCTGCTCGAGCGTCTCAGCCTTACTATATCTAAACGTACACTGGTAGAGTGGTGAAAATAGTACCGCTTACGGCCACGCAACACCGCTACGAGCGCATGCACTTCAGCCGACTGCACCATAGACAGGTCCTTGCCTTTTCCTTGTTTCACCTCATTTAAGAGAGCTTATGCACTATCACCTGAGGTCCGCGTTACTTTACATCTTCCTCGTATAGCATTCATGATCAGCCATGCTTCAAGCATGCGTTGCCTCGCTTGTCTCGTTCTTTGAGCAATAGCGAAAGGAGTAGATTAGAAGAAGAGCAATAACCTGAATTGAGGTAGTTCATCACATACAGAATTGACGGCGCCCGTGTTGTTGAGAGTGCTTCGTCCCCGTCTTAGCACCATCAATTCTTACGCTAGGAGAAAAGAACGCTTCTGCGAGACCGGACTCCCGCTTCCAGCAAGGAAGTAAGGAAAGCGAGTTGACAGGCTTACTCTTGCGCCGGGACGTCGGTTTCCGACGTTCACTGCCTGCATCTTCCAAGTAACTTGCTCCGTGTCGTCCCAAACACGCAGCACCCTCCTTTTGATGGTCCCTCTCTTGTCTTTATCTCTCAGTGTTTCCACAACGTCAACAGAAAGGTGTGCTGAAAATTCTGAAAACGAGCGTAGTATAGATGTTAAGTGATTTGGGGGCTTTGCATGTCAAAATCACGATCTAGTCATAAGGCCCTCCATAACTAGGGATTCTGGAATTCATATGTACTACCTTGGATTCCTGGATGTTCAATTAAGCTTAAGCACCCCAGCATTTTTGCACTTTTCCCAGTGCAAAATGCGGCCACTGCGCCCAGCCTGTATTAAACCAAAGACCTCAAATTCAGCAGTGCAACGCCATAGCCTGCAAGCTACAGCGTCAAAGATTTCATACGTTTTGAATGCACGTATCTCTTTTTCACTATGTATTTTTTCTTCAATAATACAATGTGATTGCCTGCTCGTGCAACCATGCTCTGCGCTTCAGCAACGGTTTACCGTATACCGTCCATCGGCGAAAATGCCCTTGAAAGGAAGTGGCTCTCATTGTCACGAATGTAGCAGAACTAGTGCATCGCAAGTCTTTTATCGTAAAGCATTTTTTTAATTACTGCTCATTCTATATTCAAATATTCAGGAATTATTTGTTTGACAAAATGACAGCACATATACTCTACTAATAGTAATCATCTTACAACGTCAGCCCTACCGGAGTTAATAAATGTGCGAAAATATTGTGGTCCCAATGAAGGACAAGAAAAGTTACTTTAAAAACATTACTTTCTGGCATACGCCTTTAAAACACGCTAGTCATTAAAATAGGTAAATGAAGTGAGGCCGTATCTTCATACTTTCAACAAATACATGTCTATGTAAACCCGTACGTGTATTACTCCTTGTGCAGTAAATCTGCAAACAAGTATTTCTGAAGTAAACGCAATTATTGAATTATTATTAATGCGCATGTGCACAGCTACAACAAGCGTCCAGAAAATTTTGGGTATCCGCACAGTTGTAGTAACACTTACTCTGTCTAGGCAGAAAGGTGTAGAAACTGAGTCTGCATGAATGGCCCATCGCCCCCAGCTGAGGAGTCATCAAGGCTGTGTTGCGACCCCTGGGAACAGCTGCACCACAATCACTTGTTACGTCATGATACGTGCGTGAAACAGCCATATTAAACATAAGGTCTATAACGTCCACATCAAAATGTCTTGATGGCCATCTTTAATCTTACAGAAAATGCTAAAAATCGTGATTTACTTCAGACATGATAGTGGGATCATGTGGGTTTGTTGAATATGACAAATATGGGATATAGGATTTTCTTCTTGTCACAAAACAACAAACCATTCGCACTCTCATGAGGGTTTGATGAAACCGTTCTAATTCATCCTTGCTTCCTTGTTTGGTCTCACGATCTCCATAGTTATAACTGTATTGTAGCTGCCCATTAAAGTACGAGACAAGGAGCACCAAAATGGTGGCTCAAGTGTACACCACAGCTGTCGCATGGGCTGATTCAGAAGTGACATGAGACAAAGTGGCACTGTTTCCTGCTCCAGCGGCATAGCAACGGTGGAGATCCGATTATTTGCGATAATCGACAATACAATGAATAATAACGTTAGTTTTCAGTAATTAACTTTTTTTAATGAATGAATTCGGGAGACGCGTTATGCCTGCAAGGCTGCAGCCAAGTAAATGCGAGCCTTGTACCAGTTTTAGAAATAAGTTTACCCAAACCCGCACGTTGTTATGTAATGCCAGCCACTTGCAGGGGGAAAACACTGCAAGGAAAGCTCAACTGGAACACCAGTGCACTTCACGGCACGTTTTCAGTCTGCATTTCTTAAAAGTGGCAATAGGCATAAAGTTTCTAGGAAAATGGTGATGCTTTGAGCATTTGTTTAACTCAATTCTGCGATCAAAAAGCGCCGACTAACGTTATTATTTAACGAGGTTACTAAAATTATAATCGAATCGGAGGTTATTGTGCAAATTCTAATGTTGGTTCCTGTTTTTAAGCATAGCCAGCAAGAAAACGCTTTTTCTCGAATCTGCCATCTTCAGTAATAAGTGATCGTCAGACATGTGCGACATCTGAAAAGGTATATCGTTTATCTCGCTTTACACTTTGCATTCCAGGGAAAAAGAAAAGAGGCACGTATGCGACACGACAGACTTTATTGTGGGAAGCTCAAAGCGAGCTCGATAATTCATGCTCGATACTTCCACACCTATCATGCTCGATCTTCCACACCTAAAGAAATAACGATTCACTTTCGTTACTACTGGCGTTGCAAGACTTCTCACCGGCATCTGTCCTGAGGAAAGCAGCGTAGAAGCCGCGCTCGTTGTGGCTGCTGTCTTCGCGAGGCAGCAAAGGAAAACGTGCTTGGTTGTTGGAAACCAGGACGGTGGATAGGCGGGTCCAACGGGGCTGGGTCTGCGCGCGTGCGGCCTGTAGACCGCACATGTCCACCGAGAAGTCGCAGGCGCCTGTGTGGGTGAAAAGTAAGAGTTTAGTGCCGTTTCATAATGCTTATCGTGAGGTGCTCACCTCTTTAGCAATATTAAATCAGACGTTTAGTTGTCACCGCCTTCTCCTCTTAATGCAGATGGTGTTTTTGCAACCGTGCCATTGAACGCCTGATGTTGCCAACAATTCAAATACAACCAGCTATATGGCCGTGCACGCGTGTTTATTATTGTTGCACCGTTTTTCACATTTTGTACAATTCACTCCAAACGATTTATCTTCGTTCTTGTGCAATATTTTCCAGATGCTAAACCGATGTGTACGTACTATTCTATAAACATTTCTTAAAACAATTTATACGACAGCATATGCGTTCACAAGATTAAACTACGAACTCAAAATTTATCTCCAATTTCTAAAGAACAGGTTATATGAAAATTAGCTAAATTGTAAGGACTCTATATATGTGGCTGAACATATCGGTTGCTTGTGTCCAGGGTCAGAGCTTACAGCAGCGCGTATAACTGTTGACTCAACTCTTAACGCTCGTGAATTTTACAGCGATTTGTGAGCAGCTATGACCTACCGTCGATTGCCCACTCCTCAGCTTTTTTTTTTTCATTTTCTTAGAAAAAAAGCTCGTTTTACTTCTTTCGGGATCTTTTGGGTTCGTCGTCATTTCTTTAATACATATATTTATGAATTTACATGCTAAATGTCAAGAAAGGGCCATATTGTGAACGTAGCATATTGATCGTTAATGTAAGCCCTGATGCGCTAATGTAGCCCGCCTCCATTCTGCGCAATTATAATAAAATTCCCGCGTGACTAAAGCGCGCCAAACTCCTTATTCCTCCTCCTTAGTTAGAGTGCAGTTAGTCTGCCTAATTTTGTTTAAGTTCATGGGACACGACTAGAGATTGAATAAAAAAAAAGAGTCAAGATGGATATTCGCATGGATATCCTTACTGACTGGACTGTTTAGAACTCGGTCATGCTTCGCCAAGCGTATTAAATAAGTCAAACTACCTGCAGCAGAGGAGTTGGTCCTAACCTCTTCCAACATTTTTTTTAGCCTAAAGGCCTAGCGTTCTTTATGAAATGGGAAACCGATTTCCAATCACTATCCAACCAATTACGAGCAAAGTAAGCGTCACTAGTATGCGCAAGGTTTAAAGTTGTGGCAATGACTGACCGCAGTGGCTTTCGTCCGAACCGTCAGGACACTGTTTGAGGAAGTCGCACAGTTGGTTTGCCGGGATGCAGTGGGCGACGGATAGGCAGCTGAACTCATTACGTGAGCAGTTTGATGGTGCGGTAGTGGTGGTTTCAGTTGAACTCTTGGGCAGCGGACCTGAGGCAGTCACACAATGCTCAGGTCTAACAGGCGGTCGAGACTGTATCATGACTAACTGATTAGTAAACGTAGCAAAAATTATCCTATAGTGTTAATAAGAACAAAATAAAAAACTGATTTTACTTTATAAATAAACAAGCTTTCACAAAAAGCATCATTCAACATTACGCTGTCGAACAGATACGCCGACAGCGTTTCTTCTGATGGCTCAAACAGCTTTTCGCGGGTTTCGAGTTGTGGACAAGAATGCCCAACGCAATTCTTGTGAATGTGACATAACTATAGAACATATTTTTTTTAATCGCCCATCCTTCAAATGTCATGTTCTGCACGCTAGCCTTATCTGCTTACGGCGTACTGTCCTCGCAAGTAACTAAAGATCTTTGGATGTTTGTTGAAGGACTTTCGTGCACATAAGACCGCTTTGCTGCACTTGCGGTTAGACACTGTAAAGGGACCAAGAGTCCCACTGCCGTCTTTGTCTATGGGACATTTGTTTGTATGTTATTATCTCATCTTGTAACATTTTTTTCAGATGAACTTCAAGATCCTGATTCTGAAAGCACTAATGCACTTCTTCAAGTCAATTGAATGTTACAAGTGCTTGTATATACACGAGTGAATATACATCTGAGGACGTGCCTATATTCTCTATTTTACGTTTATTGTCCCCTTCCTTACGTGTGGGATAACCTACCGAGCGCGACCACTGTTAACCTTCGTGCCCTTTCTCATCAATGTATTTCTATTTTTATTTGCGTAGATGCAGTATTTACATTTGACAGTTCTTTAACAAAGTATTATTGCAGTCGTTTCATTATGGAAAACGCATTTGCTCATTGTGCACGCTGAAAGGCATGTTGAATAAACATTTAATATTGCAAAGTTCGGGTCCACTTTACACAAAAACACTTAGGTTCATTGTCTCTAAAGAAAGTCGGCAATTCTTTTTCTAGTGATGCAGTGCCCATTTCTCTGTATTGCCTGGCTGCTTGTTCTAAACCCGCACACCTATAGGGGTAAACAACAAACACAAGAAAAGCAATGGTGATAAATATTCAGGATTCTGTGCCGGTGTTTTAGAAATGCAAGTTTTATGCCCCAATTACCAAATTCGTTTACAACATAATGCGATACTGAAGCAATGTGAGCTCTGTCGTTCTCATTTTTCTACAACCTTCAGTACTGAGAAGAAAGGCGCAATTAGCACGTATAGCTTCACCGCAAAAAAAAAGGCAAACCACAGTCATTCAGAGATTCTATATAGACAAACTCAGCGGTAATATAAGGTATACCTGAAGCAGCATGACAGCTGTCAAGAAAAGTGACGTCATCGATCGCTATGTAACCTGGGGTGTTCCTCCCCCCTTCAGTGCTGCCTTCGATGGACACCTACACAAAAGTAGAAGAAAAAGAAAACTAAATGGAAACACAGGAACCGGAAAAAGTAAGACTTGCTTAAGACTCAGAGCACACATTGTTATACTCTTGCGACATGCAAAGGGTGTAGTACGTGCATGCGTGAGTACCGCATTAAAACAACGTTGCGCAAGGCTAACTTCACCGCAGTGAGAGTTAATGCGCGGAGAAGCCCGTTTCTGCAACCCACTGCACTCACGTACTTCCTTCTTTTTTTTCTTTCTTTCCTTCTTAGTTTTGATATGGCTGCATTGATTTTTGTTACGCGAATTTATTCTTAAAGCATCAGCTAAGTACAAGTACTTTCAGCTAACTATGAGTGAATAGAGCGTCTCGCGACGTAACGCGCGACCCGCAGGCTGCACGTTGAACGCTGACAGTGACCGCGGCATGGCCCACTTGCGAAATGAAAGGAGCATATACAGAGTACACGTACTCTATGCGCCGGAACTCATATAAATGAGGATGTGCTTAGCGTATTACGCGTCCCTTGAATCATAGTGCAGCCATTCGATAAGTGTAGTTTCTACTTTCATATTTGCTCTTCCCGGGCACGTCAATAGTCAGAATAAGGGCTTTGATCAACGTTAGGCCAGTTATTGGCAACACCGGGATACTTTTAAAAAGGTGAAAGTTATTTTACATGGATCCTTCATACTTGTTAAGTTGATCAGAGATTTCGGCCTTCGATTTGTGAATCTTCCGTGTTGACTTGAGCCAGCGTACGATATGTATGCGAGAGGAGGAAGTTCCTAAAAATTTCGCTCACTGTAGCGCCAGAGGGAATTTTTTTTTCTTTAGGAAGTCCTAGAAATTCTAGGTTGTTATCAGTAAGGCAACACGAAGCATAGTGTAACACGAAATCAGCAGCAGCATATTATTTGAGAAAACAGTCTGTGAAAGTAATAGACAAGTCACACAAGCAGAAGGGCAACGTGAACATTTTCAGTGAACATTAATAATAATAATAATAATAATAATAATAATAATAATAATAATAATAATAATAATAATAATAATAATAATAATAATAATATCTGGGGTTTAACGTCCCAAAATCAGTGAACATTAAGAGCATTCATTAAGAGCATTACAATTAAAAATGACCACAACCAATCGAACAAACATCAGTTGTTACCTCAAAATTTGAATCTTCGTGGAATGGCACAAATGCCTCAGTGAAGTGGCTGAAGTCAGTAGGGCGGTCACTTTTCCACACTTCCTTAAATTCACCATCTGCAGTGCTCCGAGTCTTGACACTGAGCATGGCATTGGCCGGGCCTCTTATCGTGTAGTAAAAACGCATCTGTAGATAATCAGAAACACTTATAAAAATGTGTTTAAACGCTCCTTTCAGAAACAAAATGAGGCAAGTACGAGACAATGGAAAACGCGTGAAAATGTTCCAATGCGGAAAAAAATGCTGTGTTGCCTATTAGTACAAGATTGAACATTCTAAATCTCTTATACAGTGGAAAAGTAAGTTCGCCTCACTAAGGGGGCCACGACACCATACTTTAGCACAGAAACTGTATTGATCTCATTGAACATCCTGTAGATGCCGTGTAGATGCCGTGTAGATGCCGTGTAGATGCCGTGTAGATCGTGTAGATACCGTCATCATCAGTGACTGCGGAACTCGCAGCGATTGATGTCGCCCTTAAGTACGTGCAAGAAGGACTGCCTACATCGAAAGTCGTCATCCTTACAGACTCTCGTGGTGCCCTTAGCAGACTCACCGGAAAAGAGGCCGACAGCCCTATTCTATGCAGTATCGTAGAATCAGCCCACAAAATTCTCTCACGCGGGATGTCCCTAGCTGCCCAGTGGATACCTTCACACGTGGGCATTGCTGGAAATGAAGAGGCTGATCGCCTCGCTTCATCTTGTAATCATGATGACTGTGACTGCCCGGAAATTTCGTCTATGATGGACAACGCTCGTCTGCTTATACGCCGCTACCTCCTAAAGCAGCACCCAGACCAGCGTGTCGCGAACGGATCGTTTCCTCCCCGTGTTCGTGGTCGTGGCTTGCCTCGTCGTTCCAGAGCACTGTTATATAAACTAAGAGTCGGTTCAGTATTGGTGCGCGAACGCTTATTCCGTCAAGGACGTGTGAACAGTCCGTTGTGTGCAGCTTGTGGCTCATGTGAAACACTTGAGCATCTTATAATACACTGTCCCGCGTTTGCTACGCAGCGGGCTTTGCTGATTAAGGAATATAAATTCCTCGGACTTAAATGCGCGACCATCGACGATTACCTCTTTCCGAGAGGTTGTGTATCTCGACGCGACCAGGCCCATCGAGCTATGCTGACCTTTATGGACCAAACAGATCTGGCCACCCGTCTATAAGCGTTCCTTTTTTGTGTGTGTGTGTGTGTGTGTTTACCTATTTTTGTCCAAGTTTTCGTCATTTTTTTTCTTCCCTTTCCTATCTCCTTTCCTCTTTTTCTCCTCCTAACTTCCTTTCCTCTGTCTCTTCCCTCCTCCGAAAAAGCAGGCAGGCGTTGTGCCCCTTTTGGTGGCAGTTGCCAGCTTGCTCGCTCCCTCTTTTCTCTGTGTCCTTGTGCTTGTATGTATACAAATCAAATAAATAAATAATAAATGTAGATGCAAAAAACGATTTTGAAATTAACAGCCATATTTTCCCTTTAGATGCTTTTATTATTTCGTTTCTCGATTCTGGAAACTTCTGAATTGGATTAACCTGATTAAGCTCTTTATTACAATGTACAAGTACAATATTCTCTTTGACTATGTCGACTCACGGCCCTTCGAGTACATTCTGAAGTCCTTTTCGCAGATCGTACGCTCCTTATCGCAATATAAAACTCCAATATGTCTGTCTGCAATATGATGGCCCTTCAGAGTCAATTATCAAATACTTTTGTCCGAGTTGTCTCACTATTACGATCCTCCTTAGTAAGCATCGACGGCTACGTTTCAGAAGAAACGTATTGCGGAGGATGCAGGTTCTTATCGACAAGGTAGCAAAAGCTAAAAAGTTTGACCAAATCAGGTAGCCAGTTGACTGCTTGTTCTTACCACACAAAGCGTAGTGGCATTCAGTTGAGGGCCCAGAAGTGATGCGACGACAGCCTTCGCTTTCGACTTCAAGTACACGAAAGAGCCTGTTAGAAGACAGCAGAAAAATGCAATTTTTTAGAAAGCATGAGGCAAATTTGTTAGTAAGCTTGAATATTGTCTGTTAGTGCGGAATAATATTGTCGTTGTCCTAGATTAAATAATTTACAAAAGTGTGACACAGATCTGTTATTATACTATATTTCGGTAGGTACAAAACTTGCTCCCATTATTAGTTTTAAATGCGAGCTCTAAAAACGTACGAAATCATGATATTGGATTTTATTGCGATAGCAATTATATGGACAGTCTCGGCTGGAAAATGTCCGTCCCCGTCGCCGTCATGCACCGTATATGTATAAGTATGTATATATATATATATATATATATATAAAAGCCCCAAAGAAAAATTCAGAAAAATGCTTCCGAAGCCCGGAATCGAACCAGGGACCTCTTGCTCCGCAGCGAGTGGCGCTAGCCACTACGCCACGGAACGCAGGTCCTCCGCATAGCTAACGGCGAGCGTTATATACACACCCTTTGCCGCTGGACGGACTCAGAGATGGCCGGCGCTCATAAGCGTTTCTTCATTACCAGCGAGATGGCGCTAGGAGCGCGACGAGCGCATTTAAAAGTCGTCGGCGAGCTCGCTCGCTTCTTCTTATATTTGCGCAAGGAGAACCTTGGCCTTCCGCTGTCTGCTCGCGCGGTTTTCTCGTCGTGAGGGCAAGAGGGATGTTTCAAGCTTTAACCGTGATGTCCGCGCTCATGTTACGGAGCGCCGCTAAACGACGCCGCTAAACGAACAAACAGAAGATGAGCGCGAACTATCACTTGAAGCACGCTAGTTTCCTTCGCTGCTTCGGCCGCCTTTGTAACAGGAGCGCTGTTCAAACTGAGAGTATCCATTGGCGAGCCTTACTTCGTATAGCATTAGTTTCTTGCTATCGCATTCATTGCTTCGCCCTTGCGGCGAAACTGTGATTTTTTTTAATGATCACATAAATTTCCGGGCTTGGTATTTTTATACAAGTATATTCATATGTGTATTGAACGTCCGCTTTTGCTTTACTAATCTTATTTGCTGGAAGGATATTTCAGTGTAATCGTGTGCTTAATTTGACTTTCGTAATAGGAATCCCAGAGTTTCATTGCAATGTTTATTTAACACTATTACTAACAAAAACTAAGCTGATATATTCATTGCAAACCACCAGCGCACAATCACGACGAAAATAGAAAGGAAGAACACACCACAGCGTTGTGGTGTGTTGTTCTCCCTTCTCCACGTGGTAATTGTGCGCTGGTGGTTTGCAATGCTGCGCCATCAAGCCCAAGTTTTCAATATTCTTATATATTCGTGCATGATAACCCTGTTTTAAAGTGTGCTATCAAATTACTCATTAAGTTATTCACATTTTGTTCTTCATCTGGTCTTGTGTCTATCTTTTTTTTTTATTATGCACAACATGAGAAATTTGGTTGCAGTTTTGAGCACATTAATAAAGATTTCTTAGAAATTCCACAATAAACTTATCTATGCCTAGTTTGTTCCTGTCTCTCATTGCATCACCCTAGTCGCTCTCCCGTGCCATTGTGAATTTTGTCATCACGATTGTTGTTCGTAATCCTAAGATACATAGCACATCACCACATATTTCATAAGCTGTCCATAGAAAGCTATCTTTTATGGTGACCGTTCAAAATACCGTCGGTAGCTGAGAGGTATAGGCGGTAGTCGGTGTCTCTAGATTGCGCAGAGGCAAAAGAAAAGTAACACTAAGGCGTTCACAAATACTCTATGACGTGTCGTTATTTTTTAATGTAACGTTTTATCATACTACTGTGGGGAAATCGCACGACGTGCAGATGATGTAACGTTACCATCTTTTCCTCCACTTGTGTGGTCTCGCGTTGGTCCGCGAGTCAAGTACTGGAAAGGTTTTACTCTTGTCCAACCACCGCCTTGGCTTGCCTCCAGGGGAGTCCAGTCGCAGAATGACGAATCGAAGTTGCACCTAAATTTGTAGTCATCTGAAAAGCAAGCGGGACAAGGACACATATCGCGTAGGTATTTTAAAGTGCAATCTCTTGGGACCAGCCACCTGTTGCACGATCTACACGAAGACAGCAAATATGTGCCCAACGCTATACTTGTGAACTGAACATAACATACGCACAATTTACTAAAGTAATGCCTAGAAATACACGAGCAATAACTTTAAAATAAGAATGTTGTCAAATAAGCTACATTACCAGCACGTTGTCACATCCAAAAAACCGGACACTGTGTTCCATAATGTGAAAACAGCCGCTTGGGAAAATTTAATTCAGTCATAACAAAGTCGAACAATTTTTATGATCTTAGTTGTATATGCTACATTTTTTTTGTACAGAAGCAGCGCCATAAGTAATTCCGGTTATTTCAATAATAATAAATGCCTCTTCCCTTTGAAACCTGTTTTCTCTGGAGCACCAGCAAGTACGTACACAGGCAGTCTTGCTGGTCATACAATTAAGAATTCGGTTACTCGTCATAGTAAACTTGCCATCGTAACTTTCTTGCCATATAATTTTCCTGTTTTCTTTATTTGTAGATGGTATCTAAAAAGTCTCACATGCGCAAACCAGAAGAAGAAAAAACTCAGAGAAAAGAAAAAAAAAAGCCGTCGCAGAAACGCAGAGAAGGAATACGCAGCACTTTCTAAAAAGAGATAAAGAAAAAGAAATGTGTAAAGAAATATTTAAAGTTGGGTGAAATGCTGCAAAAAGTTGCGTGGTATTTCCGTAGTATCTGAAGTCATATTCACATTGTGTGAAACAATTCAGTAATAAAATGTCTATGCAAAAAGAAGACACGACGGTTTCATGACTCTACCGAATATGAGTGCGCTGCTAAGTTGGAGACACAGAAACACGAAGCGGACGCGAACTGTGAGCGGATCTGCTCGGTGTTTACGTGTCAGCAGGCACGTAGCCAGGATTTTTTTTCGGGGGGGGGCCCAAAGCCTAAATGTTCGAAAGAAAGTCTTTCCACGGCAAAAAGAAAAAGAAGTTGCCCAGGCACATAGAAGGCTGGACAAATTTCGGGGGGGGCCCGGGCCCCCCGGGCCCCCCCTTGCCTACGTGCCTGCGTGTCAGTGTCCCTGTGTGTGCCCATCTTAGCAGCGCACTGATACACCGCGTACAGTGATGTCATACCGACAAGCTCCCATGGCGTATACTATGATCATTTTCATAGTATACGCCATAATTATGAAGAAGACAAAAGATTTTCATCACCCGCCCCTGTTGCTTGAGTGGTAGAAGCTGCGACTTCGTAACTCCGGTCTCTGTGTCCGTACGGGCGCGCGCAGAAGTTCCTTCATGGCAAAAGTACGTTAGAGTTTGAGAGAAATTTCGAGCAGCGAGTAGCTATGGTGCAGGAGCTAATGGACGGAGAGGCGGCAACGGCGCAGTGCGCTGGGAGTGAGAAAGGCAAAAGAGGCGCGAAGTGAGAAGGGGGCGCGGAGGCTGTAAGCCGGCGCCGAGCTTTTCACTACCAGTGTAGGACGCCGTCACGCGATAGGAGGTCACTAGCCGTCTGCGCAGAGGAAGTTCCCGGGCCCTTCGCCTAGATTGGACGTTAATTATATCTGCTGCCAGACTAATGAGTATTGAACAGTAGGGCATTATAGCAGTTTAGAATTTCTTTACCTAATCATATCGGTTGAATTTAGCTACTATCTTTGTAACGGGTGTAAATACATTGCGTAAAACGACGACGACATAAAAGAGAATGCTCTCTACGCAGCTCTAACAACATGGAGGGTTTATGGCAAAGTCAGCCACAATAAATATGAAACAACCTTGCACGTGACATATAATGAGTTCCAAGTACATGATCCTTTTATTCACTGCCAAGATAACTGAGTTCAGTATTACTTAGAGCTAACATTGAGGTGCTTATGCAAGCTTTGGATTTTTTTTTCTTTTTTTGTTAATAGCATATCTGCCTTGGCGATGAGCGTCCTATCACTTGACACTCTATGGAGGTCTGGAGAGCTTCCGCAGGCGCTGCATTAAAGGGCTGCGTTACTTAGCTTTGATCAATACTCAGTTATCTTGACAGTGCCTAAAAGGATCATGCGATCGCGACTTCCTATATGTTTCATCTTTTCACAGTTTTATTTTCAGACATTCTCTCTCACACACAAGTGTAGGGATTCTGTCCTATTTATTATTACTGTCTTCGCAATAAACTCTCCAAGTTGTTAGTCAGAGCTAACTACGCACTGCGCATTTTCTTTTCATATGTCGTCGTTTCTTTATGCTGTTCTTATCCCTGCTACACAGCTTAGTGACTGCTGACCCGCTGATCACGGGATCGAATCCGGCCGCGGCGGCAGCACTTTCGATGGAGGCGAGAATGCTTGAGGCCCGTCTGCTTAGATTTAGGTGCACGTTAAAGAACCCCAGGTGGTCAAAATTTCTGGAGCCTTCTACTACGGCGTCTCTCATAATCATATTGTGGTTTTGGGACGTTAAACCCCAACAATTATAATTAATATATTGCAGCTTAGTCAGTTAGTTCATCAACGCACACTTTTGCGATACTGTCCTTGGTGCGATATTAATTTATAAACATACGTATAAGGTAGGAACCAACATGCTTAAGATTATAAATATAAATTTTTGCTTCAACGTATAAAAACCCGGGTATTGCATACAAAGCTAATGAACATGCCGCCTCTGATACGGGGAAAATGCAAACAAGTAAGGTTGTGTGCCTAGAGCGCAATAAAGCTCACCGCAACCATCTTCATCGCTTAAGTCACCGCAGTGGTCAATGTAGTCGCAGCGATGTTCCATTACCACCGCAACCTTGTTCTTGCAGGT
Source organism: Rhipicephalus sanguineus (assembly GCF_013339695.2). Lineage (NCBI taxonomy): Eukaryota > Metazoa > Arthropoda > Arachnida > Ixodida > Ixodidae > Rhipicephalus > Rhipicephalus sanguineus. The sequence continues at coordinate 208,040,808 of NC_051176.1, read as the reverse complement.
GAACATTCCTGGATTTGGTTGTGGCATCGGCACTGAAAAAAAGGAAGCGTATGAATGTTTACGTTTATTGAAACCCGTATTACCCCAGCATAACAGGTTAGCGTCTGTAATGTTATGTATGATTGTACGCAGAGTCCACTAGTCGTAGCAAGTAATTACTCAGACTTTTTGATTAACGACGACGTCGTAGTGTTGGGCTTGATGGAAAAATTGTAAAACCTTTTACACCCATGACCAGTGTGTTGGAACGGAACGAAAGCCAAAAACGAAAAAGGAAAAACGAAAAAAAAGCGATATTTTTGACCGGAACGAAAACGTAACCGAAACGTTATCTACTGTTTCGTTCCGGAGTGAAACCGAAATTTTTTAAATCGTTTTTCGGTTCAAGAGAAAACTTCGCAATCCGGGACAACTGAGGTTATGCAACGTGAATAATTATGCATATCTCAGGGTACAGTATTAGAGCGTACCCCAGGCAGAAATTCCAAAGCAAAGATATGTTGAAATTGTGCGTAAGACGAAAGCAGTGGCAACCAGAGATGTTGATATTAACGCAAGTGGACGTTCTTGTGCCTGTCACGCAGGCCAGTGTGGGGAGGGCATTGTCGGCGCTGAAGTGTGTTACAGAGAAAGCTGTTATGAGATCTCAACAGCCGATTTTGGCGCCATAGTTGTCTGCCGCCGCCGGTGTCCGTAACCGCTATCGTGTGAAACAAGAAAAAAATTCGGCAGATCCCACGTTTTGTGGGAATCGGTTTCATGCGAAGCAATCAGTGAGTAGTTGTCTACGTTGCATTCTTTCTTGGCTTTGATCCAAGCGTTACGAGGTAGATCGACGTGTTTTTGTAAGTGTAGTAGCTGTGCGCACATTGTGGGCTCACGAGGCACGTCAACTACACTGGCGTTTAAAGGGTAACTTAAGGAGCACAGACGTGAGTATTATCGAAGCGAAGGGTACTTTACGGTACGATGATGTGAATATCATACGTAACTTTCGTCAGCGTATGACTCCAGGGTCGAGCAACGCTTGAATATAGTTTGCTGAATCATAGGAATGCAAATGTAATGTTTATTAGACTTCTATGAAAGCGGAGCCAACACTGTAACCGCAATTGACGTCAACCCAGCATGACGTCTGTATCATAGGAGAACATATGTAATGTTTAATGCTTTTTTTATAAAATTGGATAGCCAGCACTGCAATCAGAATTGAGGCTGCTCCGACATTACGTCTGCATAGGGTCTTTTTCCAAAGTAGTTTCAAGACGTGGCGTGGCTCTGTGGTAAAATACCTGACTGCCACTCAGAATGCTTGAGTTCGATTCCTGCTGGGATCCTGATTTTTCTTCTTGGCATTCGTCGGGTCAACACTGCTGATGTCGGTTTTCGGTTTTTCTTAATGCTCTCGCATTTAAATTACCAATTTCTGTTGTCGCTGTTCCTGGAAAGATATAAACTGTCAATCACCTGTGGCGCGTACCCGCTTACCGTTGCCCTCAGCATACGGGTATGCATCACACGCGTCTGGAGGAAAGGGTTTGACGACGTACGCGACAGGATTTTCACCTTATTCATGTCATGACCAGACAGTCATATTCGCCAAACCCTCTTACCCTTCCATGCCAATTTCGGTCTACACCAAACTAAGGAGGTGATCACGATTGAGAGCAGCCAGACGTAGGCGGATAGATAGATAGATAGATAGATAGATAGATAGATAGATAGATAGATAGATAGATAGATAGATAGATAGATAGATAGATAGATAGATAGATAGATAGATAGATATATACGCTCAAACAGCCTTGGGTTCGCTAAGAAATGCCTCGCATTTACATGAAATGAGAAACAAATTTCTAGGATCGGATGGGATTTTAACCCGCGCCCTCTGCGTGGCAGTCGAGTATTCCACCACAGTGCCACGCTGGTGCTTGTCACTCCTTCGCAAAAATACTCTACACAGGCGTCATGTCGGGCAAGGAATCGTGTTAACATTTGTAATCTAGCGTGGCAGAAGACTAAATAACAACCTGGCGTAACACGATGCGAATTGCGCAACGAGTCGGTCGTTGGATGCTTCCAACCCGTTACAAAGGGCTCAGCCATAATTCTTCATCGTCATCAGCCACGGCACAAAGTGCACATAATGCTTTACACATGTGTAGCGGGTACCACGATTCTCCGAAGAAGGACGAAAAATGGCACAGTGGGTGCTTCGCTACTTCAAAAAAATTACGGTGATTTATGGCGTAGTGGGTACCTTTCATGCGCACTTGTATTAGTTGCCCCAAGAGAGTCTACAACAGGCTCTAGAAAGACCGCTCTTCCAGATTTCGCTGTGACTGTGCTGCGTGTTCCGCGCAGGCCTGGCGATTTTTTTTATCAGAACAGCGGTCTCGATAATCAGAAGGTACACTCAATGACGGGCTGCTTCTGAGATCGTGCTCACTCCCTTGACACAAAGCATTGAGCCCGCTAAAAAATCCTAATTGACATTCGATAAAATAAATACTATGACTTTGAAGGGTATACTGGTTTGTGCTAGTTGGTAGGAATTCGTGGTACAGTTACTTCCGCTCCTCTGAAGAGCGTGGGAAGAACGTGTTTTACCGCTGTCCCACTTTCTTAAGAGGAGGGCAAGTAACTGCATCAGAAATCAAATCTTTTTATGATTACCTTAACTTCTAATTTTTGCATACCAAAAAAAAAAAAAACGTTACGAACCGTTACGGAACTTTTTTTTTTTCGTCCCGGAACAGAAACGGAACGGAGCTTTTTGCGGTGGAACGAAACTAAAACGAAAACAAAAAACATTTCGTTCCGACACCCTGCCCATGACGGTGAAATTCCCTTCAAAACTTCCTTTACGCACCCTGGTTTGACCTGTCTTATAGTGTGCGCTACTTTGACTTCGAATGTTCGAAGCGCTCACAATTCCAACTGGTGCCCCTTGAATTTCTGGTTATAAATGCAGGTTGACTAACTCTTACTATACGACTTGAGAGGTGGGCTGCAACTCGCAAAGACAATGAGACAAGCTGTGCTATTTCTCATCTGTTGGCGGTCATGTGTGCACTTTTCTATTATGTGCTGTTAACGTGAATACGGTGTTATAAATTGACGAGAATCAGCTTCGATTGTGACGGTGACATTACAATAGAATGCTAATAGAAGCCCGTCTTATTCATTTCGTTTGTTTCGTAAAATATTCATTCAAAGTATTTATGGGTTTCTGGCTCCTGCATGGAATTATTTCTGCGTGGAAGTATTTTTCACTTTTTTAATTACACCCTTCAAAAATAATTAAAAATTTCTTTAGCTATCGTTAAAGAAACCACAAGTGAAAGCCTATGCTATCACGTTTGATGCACTGTTAATTTCCATTTGATTCACCTTTCATTATAATATTTAACATGTGATTCACATTTAACTCACCTTAGTTCACCTCTGATTTCTATTAGTTCACCTTAATTACACGTTTGATTCACCTCATGAACTTAATAATCACTTATAATCACTTGACACACACTTGCTACTTTAATTCACTTTAATTCACACCTGATTCACCTTTATATAACTTTAATTCTCACTTATGTAATCAGCGTATGGGCCCGAGGTGACTTTTGTTGCCATTCCTGTTGATAACGCCGACGACAGATTTATTTACTCACGAGCCATGTG